>NC_073629.1:63506936-63809966 GCF_029407905.1 Bubalus kerabau | reverse complement strand
TGGAACTTGATGTTTAGAAAGCTTTGTCTTTCTATAAAAAAATCAATAAAAATCATTTTATTATGCACTGCTTAGGTGAAAAGGGCTAAAATCTAGGTGAAATTAAAAGTGAATCAGTTTTCTTATACAAAATTGTGGATGACAGTAAGAAGCAAAGTTCATCCTGTTCTTTAGTCAGGAGGTCTGGGGGAGCTCTAGAGTAGAAGGTTGCTCAAAAACATCTGAGATTGCCAGCAGTTAACTCACAGGAATAAAACCCTCTCTGGGCTTCAAAGAGAGTTGCTGCTGCTGCTGCTGCTAAGTCTCTTCAGTCCTGTTCGACTCTGTGCGACCCGATAGACGGCAGCCCACCAGGCTCCCACATCCTTGGGATTCTCCAGGCAAGAACACTGGAGTGGGTTGCCATTTCCTTCTCCAATGCAGGAAAGTGAAAAGTGAAAGTGAAGTCGCTCAGTCGTGTCCTACCCTCAGCAACCCCATGGACTGCAGCCCCCCAGGCTCCTCTGTCCATGGGATTTTCCAGGCAAGAGTACTGGAGTGGGGAGCCATCGCCTTCTCCATCAAAGAGTTGGGGCATCTTAATTACTTCGAATATAGCTACTCCAGTTAAAACAAAAATTCAAGGTGAAAACATAGTAGAATTAAGCAGTATTATTTCAACCTTGAAACTGAAGCTTTATCTTATCACTGTTTTATTCTGTAATGGAAACCTGAACTTGTGTTAATCAGTATTTCTGATTACAAATAGAGAAATTGTGGGGATTTTTCAGAGCCTTACTTGTATTTTTAATGAAATGTCATAACCATGATTTTGATAGAAGTATTTTGCAAGGGATAAAAGGCTTTTAAAATTGTGATAAACACAGGCTAACTTCTGAGATTTATAACTTATTGAACTTTTTGTGCATAAATACATTTAGGTTAATTCATTTCAATAAATGATTGAATTGTTCTGCTGTCATTGCTTCAGATGGGCCTGCTTAGGCTTGTTTTCAATAAAGTGCATTTAGTGATTAGCTTAGTATATTTAAATACAATTTGTGCTAAATAAGCAAAACTGAAGTTAAAGTAGCTGTAAACAACTAACTAAATAACACAGCTATAACAATGCAAAGGAGAGACACAAAGCTGAGAATTGAAGAGACAAGAGAATTGCAAGCATTGAATATTGATTCTGGATTCAGGTTCACAATAAGTGTATCTGTCTGTCTCACTTGTTTGCGCCATAGTTTTAGCCAGGCTGAAAATGACACAAAGTTTTCAAATGATATGAATATTATAATCATTTTAGTGTATTTAGTGCATTTGGCCTATAGGTCATTCTAGCAACTCCAGTTGCATAAAAGATAAATGGAGAGTTTCTAGATCATGTCAAAACATGCAAGACAAAATGGAGTCCATACATTTAAATCCCAAACCAGTTTGACAGCTTGTCAGGCTCTAGTTCAGACCTGAGTTCTTCCATGTTACTCTGAGGTGGAAAGCATTCACAGTTTGGTACAATTCTAAGGCAACTTAGGTGGCTCCAGTTCTAAAGAGGCCATTTCAAGGTGCCTCATGCTTCTGATTCAACCTGAAGAATAGAACAGAGAGTGAAACTTGGCTCAAAAAATGATCTAAAATAAGACTTCATCTAGAGTTGACACAGCCTGGAACTTGTTTTCTATGTGGAAACTCTTGAGATTCCCATTTCCAGGAAGTACTAGTACCTAAAGCACCAGCTTAGATCCTGAGAGTTTGTGCTAATAGCCAGGAGAAGACCCAAGATACATGGCTGCACCTGTAAGATTTTTTCCTCTCATGAACCTCTGTCATTGTTCATACCCTCTGGCTAAACACTCAGAACTTATATAAATATCAATGGATTTAGTTTTTTATAGTTGAATTAGAGAAAGATTTATACAAACTGAAGAGACATTAGAACATGAGAAGTATGAAAGTAATGCACCAAAGACCAAAGTTCTTGAGGATTTAAAATAGAATTATTGTAAATCTATGAATACAGAAGACAAAGTAAAATAGGTTTAAATCAAACTGTAATCTGCTTTAGCCTTTTCTTAAATCATTTTTATCCAGAATATTGATTATTTTCAAAATGAAAGGAAGTAAAAATAATTCTTACATATTGGAATAGTGCAGAAAAAGTGTTAAAATGTTCTGTTCTCTATTTATAGACAAAATGTATAAAGTACTAAAGTGCTGACAAAGAGATTTTATGGAGCTCAATACTCTGATTTAGATTCTACTCAAAAGCAGTCTACTTTTTGGCAGGAGATCTACTTCCAAAGACAAAAGGTCATTATTTTTTTCTCCTGGAAATTCTTTGTTCTTTTCTGACTTTTTAACCCATTGCCCATCTGCTTTGCTAGCTATTTTGGGTTAGTTAAGTATTTAATTCAACCATGCTTAGAATCCTTTGGCAGAGAAGGCAATGGCAATCCACTCCAGTACTCTTGCTTGGAAAATCCCATGGGCGGAGAAGCCTGGTAGGCTGCAAGTCCATGGGGTCGCTAAGAGTCGGAAACAACTGAGTGACGTCGCTTTCACTTTTCACTTTCATGCATTGGAGAAGGAAATGGCAACCCACTCCAGTGTTCTTGCCTGGAGAATCCCAGGGATGTGGGAGCCTGGTGGGCTGCCGTCTATGGGGTCGCACAGAGTCGAACAGGACTGAAGCGACTTAGCAGCAGCAGCAGCAGCAAAATCTCTTGGACAGAGGAGCCTGGCAGGCTAGAGTCCATAGGATCACAAAAAGTCACACCTGAAGTGACTTAGCAAGCATGCACAGCACAGTGAGAGAACAAACTAGTCTGGTTTTCTCCTTTTGGATCATTTACTGCAAAATGTTCTAGATCCTACAAATTGCAGGATTCCTCTGGCAATCATACACGCAAGGAGCATCTTTTACCATGTTTTCTCTTTAAACTTCCTTATAAATACTGGAGAGTGAAAACCCATACACTGGGAAACCTATTGTTCTCTATGACATAATTAGCTATCAGTCTCCTGGCATGTTGTTAAATAGGCTTTGGATAACACAAGTATATATAGGTATATATGTGTTAGTCGATCAGTTGCGTGGGACTCTTCACAAACCCATGGACTGTAACCCGCCAGGCTTCTCTGTCCATGGGATTTTCTAGGCAAGAATATTGAAGTGAGTTGCCATTTCCTTCTCTACGGGATCATCCTGACCCAGGGCTCGAACCCAGGTCTCTGGCATTGTAGGCAAACTCTTTACCCATCTGAGCTAACAAGGAAGCTACCAAGGAAGCACTCTCTCTCTTTCTCTTTCTCTGCCTCCCCGCCACCCCCCGCCCCTTCTATATATATAGACACACACACACACACACACACAGGTGTCTCAAGAGAGTGGCAAAGTGGCTCAGTGGCAAAGAATCTGCCTGCCAATGCAAGAGAAGCAGCACAAAATGCTTGTTGGATCCTTGGGTTGGGAAGATCCCCTGGTATAGGAAATAGCAACCTATTCCAGTATTCTTGCCTAGAAAAAAATCATGGACAGAGGAGCCTGGTAGGCTACAGTCCATAGGGTGCCAAACAGTCAGACATGCCTAAGCACATAGAAGGAGACACACACATACACACACACACACACACACATAGAACAAAGTTTTTCTTCTAGTTAAAAAAAAAAAAAAAACCCTCAAGACTAAAATTACAATAATGTCTTAATTTGCTACACTTTACCTGTTAGATGACTCAGTTTGCCCTGAAATTCTTTCTGTGTAATAATCACAGTATATTGACATAATTAGTTTCTCTAACAAATGCATAGACATTTGATTTTGTTGAATTTTTGTTTTATATGTTAGTAATGTGTTTGTTGCTTGTGTTGTGTGCGTTCTATCTCTCTACTGAACATACATCTTGTAGTTCTTAAGAATTGTTTCTACTTGATGTTTATCATCATTTTTTATGAAGTTTTATGTCAATGTAACTACTCAGAAACCATCAACTCAGCATAGACAGAGACACCCATGAATTCTTAAGTTGAAAAATTTTTTAATTATTCTAGGAAATTCAAGTTAAATGTTACTGTATTTTTTTAATTTCTTAATTGTTTTCAATAAAATAATTTGTATTACAAAATAAGATGTGGAAAAGAGAGAAAAATCGAAAACAGCTAAAAATCCCAGCCCCCCATCACTGTTGATATTTTTTATTATATTTTCTTCTAGCCATTGCATTCTAAAATAAACAGTTTTCTTTATGAGTTTATTTGTACCTGTTATGAGCACACAATAGATATAACAGTAAGAATCTCCACTTACATAGGAAGTTTGAGGTCACTCAGCAGAAGTGGCTCAGTGGAAAAGAATCCACCTGCCAATGCAGGAGACACAGTTTCTATCCCTGGGTCAGGAAGATTCCCCTGGAGAAGGAAATGGCAACTCACTCCAGTATTCTTGTCTGGAGAATTCCATGGACAGAGGAGCCTGGCAGACTACAGTACATGGGGCTGCAAAGAGTCAGACACGGCTGAGCACATAGCATAAGTTTTGGTGCCCTGTATGTTAATTGTCCATTATCTCTATACTATCTTTAACCAGAACTGGTGACCATTATAGTCTCCGGTCACATACAGTGCTGAACCTTTTCTAGTCTTGCCCTGTTAAGTGTTCAGTGGAAAAAAAAAAATTAGTGAAAACAATCTTTGACACCAAAATTGAATTGCTGCTGTATTAAGCTACCTCTAAAACTCACATCCTTCTGTCCTTTCAGTTATATGTAAACCAACAAATTTCCTTTTATTATTTAAGCCCTGTTAGTCTGATTATCTATGCCCTTCCAATTTGCATAACTGAATAAGCAATTGATCTGATAAACTGGTCTGTGGCATGTTATGTATGAGAATAATGAAGAGAGCTAATGTGCCTCATCCTCCTAGGTGAAGTTGTGCATTTTCAAGGAGGCCTTCTGGTGCTGGTAGTTTTTCTAGTGCCAACCAGGAACAAAGATTCCCTGCAAGGTATTTCTGAATAGATTAGCAGTACATTTTGAGCTCCCGTTGGGTATCAAACCCTGTGTGAAGATTCTGTGGTACTTCTGAAGAATATGCAAAGTCCTGATTTTACCTCCATGAGAATTTAATATTAAGAAAGTTTTACGTATACGTCAGCACAAACACAAGTGTTGGAGGAATCGGCGTGTAATACAATAGGCTATGAAGTCAAAGTCAAACATACCTGCATCTGAATCTGGCTTTAGGACTTTCCAGGTTTGGGACTGTAGAAGAATTAGAGCCTCAGTTTCCTGCATGTGCAAAGAAGCAACAGGATTATCACAAGAGATAATGCTTATTGAATGCTTCCCATATGCCAGGCATGCTCTTTATTACTGTGGATATTTTAACTCAGTTATTCCTTATAATAAACTTTAGAAGTAAGCATTTCTTCCCATTGTACAGATGTTGATTGTTAGAGGATTAAATAACCTGTCCCAGATCAAAAAATAGCAAGTGAAGAGGCAAGGATTTGATCCCAGGCAGTCTGATTCCAACATCTGGTTTCTCCAGTTTCTTAAGCTCTCATCTGCACTGCCTTCTGAGACTTCTATGAAGATAAATGAAATAATATACATAAGATATCTAGAAATGTGCAAAGCCATACTTTTAAATATTCTGATAACCTGATGAAACATTTGCAGAAGACTCAACTTGAAAGTATAACTGGACTTATGACTTAGAGGAAAAAACAGTGAAAAAAAATTTTTTTAAGATGAAAAGAACATTTATCTAAATTTTACTACATTTCTCTGGATGTGAAATTCTTCATCCCTCTTGAAGTACTTTAATTCTATTCCAAATCAGCTTCATGTTCTGTCTTCCAGATTATATTACTAAGAGTTTTAAATGTAAAATCAGAGGTAAGTTCACTCCTTAAAAATAGTATAGCTGAAAAAACATATTTTACCATTGATTTGGCATAGAATTTAAAAAGGCAAGGATTATTATGACTTTCTTGTTTATATTCTTAATCAGCAATGTTTATTCACTCAGCAAACATTTATTTATTAAGCAAATCAACATGATGGGCTAAAATGATTGTCTAGAAATTGGTAGTTGAATTAATTATACCAATCAAGTTGATTCTCACAAGTTTGCTAAGAATTCTGGGATAAAGACATTGTCTCTCTCACAGTAGGTGGTATCCTGTGAATATGAAGTCCTCAGAGGTTCCAGAAAACAGATTTCCATTGTGAATACAGCTTATCTTATCATGAAACCAACCCCTTGCATGCCAGCATGATCAGATGGAAAAAAGTTGTAAGAAAAACAATCCTTTATGTTATCATTGAATTTCTGTATTAAGCCATCCCTGAAACTCCATTCACCAGTCCTTTCAACTCTATGTGAACCAATAAATTTCTTTTTATTATTTAAGTCAGCTGAATTTGGATTTTATTTCTTGGAAACAATAGATTTTGGATTGCTATAGCTAACTTCCTAAAATTAATGTGATCTAAAGTTTTTGTCTTTGATAACCATGAGAATGCACTAGCATGGTGAGTTGCTGTTAGTACCAGGTGTCCCTGGCATATATTTTAAGCTCCCTGCAGTTTATTGTTACTCAGCTACTTTGCCACAAAAGATCTGTTAGTTAGCTGATTTGCCAACATTTTTGGTTTATATATGCAGGTTTTGTCGTTTGTTTGTTTTACTTTGTTTTATTGCATTTGTTTTGTTATTTACTGATAGGACTGCCAAAAAGGAATTCAAGCTTGGACAAATGTCTAAGTAGTTTTATAGCTTGTTGTAATGGTTCAACCAGAAATAGCACATTTGATAAGAGAAAGAATAATAAGAAACCGTGGACAGATGTCTTTGAAGAATTATCTTAAAATATTGCACTCTGCTATAGTTGAAATGTCTACAAAACACGGGGTGTATGAGGGAAAACAGTAGAGTGGGGTGAGGGGTGATATTATGTCTCTTATTCTTCTGATTATTCAGTGTTACTCCCCCAACTGGCTTCACCCAATTTCACTAAACCTCTTGGTCTTCCTCAAAATGTCAGGCATGTTTGCAACGTCTTGATTTTTGTGCTGCCTCTTCCTTCTGTCTGTTAAACAGCTGGATTGATGATACTCTTAATTTTTGTTCCTCTATATATTCATATAATTGTCTCCCTAATCTTTAAAAAGAACTTTATTCAAATATCTCTTTTCTATGAAGTTTCCCCAGCCAACCACTTAAAGCTGTAAACATTCCCCTACAAGCCAGTGATCTCTACTCTTCCATGTTTTACATTCTCTATAGCGTTTGTCACCATTAAACATACTACATGCTATATCTCTTTGTCTGCACCCACTAGAATATAACCTTCATGAAGGTAAAAGTCTTTTGTTTTGCTCACAGGTGTTCCCCCAATACCTACAAGAATCCCTGACACTTAGTAGCTTTTAAGTACAAGTTTGCTAAATGTAAAAATCTGATCTTGTATTAAAACTGAGTCGTTTTGTATTCCTAGGTGTCAAGCTCGAATAAAGTCTCTAAGAAAAGTAAAAATTAAGAATATAGATGTATCTATATGTGAAAAAAAATAAGACTGAGAGGGGCTGCAATCGAAGTATAAGACACTAGACCAAGGAAACATGCCTAGAAGTTTGAAAAACAAGTATACATTATGTGGCACGGGTAGGAATCAAGACTTTCTACAGTAGAATGTAACATATTGTGAGAAAGTGTCTGAAAAGTGTAACTCCTTTGTGAATAAACCAGATTAAAAAAATTTGCATCTGCCGCAAACCTTTTCCGTGGTGACCCAGGAGCCCTCAAGGAGAAAATATTGCACAACAACTACTACGTGGAGAGGGCAGAGGAAAAGTGACATTTGGATTAACCCCACTCTTGAAAACAAAATCATAGGACACGATTCAAAGCGAAGTTTCCAATTCTTGTTTTCAGAAAGGAATCAAGAAGCCACCACCAAGGGAATAAGTCTGTAAGAACTTTGTAAATGTCTATAACCTTCATCACTTTCCCACGTTTGTTATTTTTATCTCTTAAACAGTTTCCCCAGAGGAATTAACAGTAAAATACTTAAAACAAAAGAAGTCTTTGTGATTCTGTCAAAGGTAAGTAAATAAAGGGTCAAACTGGCCAGACTTCACAAGCCTCTGCCTTCCTTCTGGGTAGATAGCAAAACCCCAAAAGATACAGTGGGCAACAGCAGTTATTGAAAAGAGAGGAAAATGGATAAAGAGGAATCTTGCCAGCTTGCAACAATTAAGAAAAGAAGAGCCCGGTATGAGATGGGTTCTGGGGAGGTGCTGTAGAAACCTTTGGGATTCTCAGCATTTAAATTTTTATCGCCTCTAAAAGATAAAGAGTTTATAAATAAATAGATTCAAAAACCATTTTATGATATATTCTTGGTGTAACTAATTTATAAATGAGCAATTTAAGTAAATGAGGACTGTTTGGGATTCTTTTTGGACTGTGATGTTTTGCCAAACATCTCCAAAAGCCTCAAATATACCTTGATGAGTATCAGAGGCCAAGATGATTAACTGGTTTGACTGAGTGTGACACATATGACCTTTTATGATTATGTTGAATAACTGTTTTTAAATGAATATGCCTATGGAAATCTAGGCTAGGAGATCCCTTGGTAGAAGGAAGTATTTTTAAATAGGGCAAAATATTAAATGCATTTGATAATGAAGTAAAATTTTGCATCTTGTCTCTGAAAATGTCCAGAAAAATATGCACATCAAAATGTCTACAAATGTTATCACTACCTCTTGCCAAGTTTACTGTATGCATAAATAATGATGTATCTCTATGCAATTGATTTTAACCTATGCTCTAATATTTAATAAGTGCAAAGTATTTAATTATATGATAACCTCTATTAATATTTCCATTTCTCTCTGATTAATAGACTAATGATTCTGAGTCTCTTGATGGTACATGACTCACTTGTGCTCTGTCTCCTGGCATTTACATCTTGATAGTACACTGCAGATGACCGACAGCCTGCATTTCAAACCTCTGCTCCCATATAAGCTCCCATATAAGCTCAGTAAACACCTGTGTCTACTGAGTTCTTATAGCACAGAAAACTAAGACAGCAAGAAATGAGGTGAATAACGAAGGTCTCACTCAGACTTGTTGCTTCGTTTTGAAATAAGTCCACCATAAAATGATGAGATGTCCCGGATGGCTGGCTAGACACATTCCTTGAATGATGAGACAGGTCTCCAACAATAGGGAAGTGTTCTATCAATCCCTGAGTACTGTAACAATATACACATGCAAACATTCCGTCCCCACAGAGAATTCCTGGTAAAATAATTTGGCTGACTCTCCAAGTTCAAACAACTGCAGATGCATTCCAATGTGTCATTTTCAATAAAGACAGGTGGCCTGCTGATTCTTCATACCGGAACTCTGCTCTGTGCTGTGAAAGCAATGTAAGCTGCAGTTTAGCTGTACATGCATATAAAGAATTTGTGACATAAATCGGAGCCTCTTCAACTAGTTTTATATCAAACATTCTTTTTTCTGCACCCTTCATAGAGTTACAGAGTAATTCTTATAGAGTATTCTTAAAGAGTAACCCTTTTATTCCAGGGAGTATTAAATTTTTAGTCAGCTACCTTCATGAATGTTGCAAATGTTCTCACTAGCAACAAAATTAAGCAGGCAGCATTAATTCACAGATAAACTATGCTGTGTTCACATTCCAAACCTAAATGATTCACTGTATTCTTTTCATGTTTGCCTTTTCATGTGGTACCACTTAAAAACCCATCTTCATGTTCTTATTATAACTACTTTGTGCTTTTTGGAGAAAGCTTCTAGAAAACCAAGCAGGTATAGTCAAAAAGCAAAGGCAAATTGTGTGAGAAGCATGCAGAATAGATGTTTCTGAAGCTATGATGCCCCTCTTCTGGTTATTCATCAAACGATTGGCTCCAAGTTTCTCTTTTGGGTGGTAAATTTTGCATTAACCTTGCCAGCGAATAAAGATTACTAGCTGCACAACACAAAACAGAATATAATTTTGACCCCTTGTCTTGATAAAGTGTTTATTGCTAGACTAAAAGAAATAATACTGCCTTAGAGAGGCTCTGGTTCTAGGATCGACCTCTTGAGGTAAAAAATTATTTGTAAGCCTAATGTGTGTGATAGAAGATGACCAGCATACAAATCGTCTATTTTTAAAATCATAAATATGTCTTCCAATTTTAAAGCCAAAGCATTGTCCTCAGGTTCTTTACACCTTTGTGAGTTCCTAAACCTGCCCATATATACACTCAAGCTCTCTTTCCTATACTCATGCCATGCCATGCTAAGTTGCTTCAGTCATGTCGATTCTTTGTGATCCTGTGGATGGTAGCCCACCAGTCTCCTCTGTCCATGGGATTTTTCAGGCAACAATGCTGGAGTGGGTTGCCATGTCCTCCTCCAAGAGAATCCTCTTTCCTGACCCAGAGATCAAAACCCACATCTCCTGTGTCTCCTGCATTGCAGGTGGATTCTTTACCATTGAGTCACCGGGGAAGCCCTTCCTATACTCAAGCCCTTAGGAAACACCTCAGGGTCCTTACACGATCTTACCATGAACTCTCAGCATAAGTTTGGGGACTATGATGAAGAAATTCTACTTTCAATATGCAGTTTACATAAATAGCTTATTGAGAGGTCTTAATTGATATGAATATATTTTTTTCTCAATATCTGCTATTAGTCATGCTGTATTAAATTTCAGTGCTTCAACTCCTAATGAGAATAAGACAGTCCTCAAATCTCTGGATGCTTTTGACAATTAAAACATGGTTCAAGTTGGTTTAAAACTTCAGTCACGTAACTCTGTAGAGCTTCATAGAATTCTTCCTCTCCCAACAGTGGCTGAGCTTCTGGGCATGAGGAATGTGAGTGGAGCTAGAAGCATCCATTTCACTTTACACACCTGCCTTCTGCTTCCATTTTGGATGTTGGGTTAGGGAAGAGAGATGAGTGGAAGAGGGCAAGCATCTTGTTTAAACAGGGCAATAGTGTTGCTGTTTCCTTGGCTTACACTGACTGGCAATGCCTTCTGTATCATCATTGTTTGAATGTGGACCTTCATGGGCTGCAGGTGTGCTCTTTGGGTGGCCCAGTGACCACCCAAACCCAACTCTTCAACTCCTAAATAAGAGTATATGTGCTCTCTACATCCAATATGGGGGTGACCTAACTTAGGTGAGGGACCAGCAATACCGCTTTAGTTCAGTTAATGTTCCATGGCTTCAGACTCAAAGGGAATTCAAATATCAGTACCCTTGTTAACCAGAGATTGGTAGTTCTGGCTGAACTGGAACAACAAGTTATCTAGTATCTTTCCTTTTCAGCTTTGACTCTGTTGTAAAAATCAGATTGAATACCCTATAATATTTAAATTTAAAAACTGCATGAGACACTATATAAAGTAACATCAAATTGACTAGGGTAAATGACAGTTCCACAATTTAGTATCTGTGCAACCTTAACTAAATCACAACATCTCTGAGCCTAGGTTTCTTCAAATGTAAATTGGATAATGACAGTCCCTCTTACAAGGTTAGCTTACTTATATGGATATTGACAGGTTAACTATAGGCACAAAAGTTATTTTTTGAAATCCAGTTATCTGTTTATGCATTAAGGTTAAAATTGCAGAAATATTTTTAAAAAAGCATAAAATTTTTATTTCTGAAATTATTTCACCCCTAGATATTTTACACCAAAGCTATTCATTTCTCTCTGAATGCTTTCCAAATAGATTTTATAATACTTGTCATTTCTTGGGAGAAACTGTAATTTTGAAGATTATGTAAGTATATCAGCATTTTCTAGAGCAGTGAGTCTCAATTTTTAGCTAAGAATTACTTATATATATGTTCAAATGCATCGATCTAGGTGCACCTTCAGATATTCTGTTTTAATAGAACTACAGTGGACCATGGATCTGTGTTTTAACAAACAGCCATTGCTTCCTAAGAAATTTGAAGTAGGTGATCCCCAGACTACACTCAGAGAAACATTGTTTTAAGACAAATGCCAAACTCTCACCAATGGATTCCTGTGAATGTTTGCAGCTATGTATGTCTTATAAGGAATGCCTTGCACAATAGAAAAGAAAAACTACAGGATTGACTTGTATGACATGAAAGTGTGCCTTGATAATTGACTCTATAGTTATAGAAATTATATTTCAAGTAATTACAGCACTGTATACTTATGCACAGGCAACTGTATTACAAAAGCAGAGTTTCTTAGAGTTATAGAGGAGAAAATTGACCTTGAAAGCAACGAGGCCCTGAACTATAACTATATCTAAGGGAAAAATCACAAATCCCTATTTTTGTTGTCTAAATAATGGACACTTAATAAAAGAAGTAATCTGTAAAAGCAAATTAATTTTTCCTAAGCATACTTTCTTAGAAAAAAATATTACATTTTATCTCTATGCTAAATACAATGGCATATGCAAAATCATATGCTAGCAGGTGCTATGCTGATTATTTGCCTGGAAAGTTTTAGATCCTTGATTTAAATTTATGAATTTTCTTTTCCTCTGTCTCTGTCCCTCTCTGATTCAAAACATTTCCCTTAAACAAGAAAATTATCTGGGAAATCTAGCATTTTTATACAAACAATATTTTTTTTCTTTTTATCTATCTTCATCTTCCCCCTAACCCTCATCCCCAATGGCACTATTCTTCAACAGGTATAATGAATGAAATATCCCTGCTTTCAAATAAAAAATGCACTGAAATGGTAAGTGGCCATTCAGAGATCACCAGTGATCATAATATTGACTTTTTAAAAAATATATATAATGGATTATATAACCATTTTGTATACAACAAGGCGATGATGCTATAAAAGAGTAGGTCTTTTGCTATGAGGTAAACTTCTGTATATGCAGGTAACATTCAGGAGAGACAGCTCTATCATCTCGACTTCTATGTGGAGAACAGATTTCTGTGTGGGGACAAAATTTGTTGGAGGATTCTTTGTGCTTATCCTGATGTCTGTAGCAGTTCATGATTTTGCAACTGGGTTTGTACTCATTTAAAATTATTTTGTGTCTAAACCAGAAAAATTGTGTTGTCTAGATTCAGTATGATTTCCCATAGTACTTCAGATCATTAATAGAAGCATTACATATAAGACAAATTTGTTCTTGTGTCTCTTCATGTACAAAGCATAACTTTGTCCTTCCAAGAGATCAAATAGCATGTGTGAACCTTATGTTATTCTGCCCTTTTTCAATATTTAAAAACCGATGCCTATCTCTTCAAGAGCATAAGTGTTTTCCTAAGTTAAAAAACTCCCAGTTCAGACTTGGCACATATAAACTCTATTGAATTTTTCAAATACATATTGGGTTAATAAAGGATAAACCATGGAAGGCTAATTTTTATAAATATCGAAGGCTTCTTTGATCCTGATAACCTACAAATGTTCAGCATGAGTAAGTTTTCATGGTCAGCAGGCAGTGATTTTGATATTTAACTTAAGCTCTAGCTCGATGTGGTTTATTTCACTTATATGATGATATAATGGCAGGGAAAAATTGAAAACAGCACAAGGGTACAAGACATGACTTAGAAGGCACTTTCCGTTAGGCTAAGGATCTGCATCATTTACTAGTCATTCCAAGGCTTGTCTTTGTATGCAAATTTATTTGAAGTAAAACAAAAACTGAGAGAACAATTTTTCACTTTATTTTATCTACTTCCCTTGCCTGCTTTTTTTTTTTTTTAATCTGGGTTTCCTTTTTCCATCACTCTAAATGTTCCGACTCTGAACAGAGACTATGTCTTTCCATAATCCTAATAATGATTAAATAAGACAAGTGAAGATGTGCCTATATATATATACTGAAAATGGCTATCTTATCTTTCATTATTTAAGTAATAATAAATAGCAACCTTCAATAAGTGCCTTGTAAACTCAAAATTCCTCAATTTTCCCTGAGTCAGAATAAATCCTATCTCCAATTTGTAGTAGTCAATAGCCTTTAGGCTCAAATGGAAAGACAGAAGTGTATCTATAGAGTTTATGTAACATATATATGGAACTTACTCTATTCCATTTGGATACCTTTAGAAATTAGGATAATCCCTTTGGGAGGGGTCATGGGCTGGAAGGGAACATGAGGGTCTTCTGGGTGCTGATCTTTTAGTTTTACTTGATCTTTCGGTTACTTACATGGCAGTATTCAATTTGTGAAATTTGTTAAATTGTACATTTATGATGTATACACTTTCTGTGGGGCTTCCCTCATGGCTCAGTGGAAAAGAATCCACCTGCAATGCAGGAGACACTGGTTCAATTCCCAGGTCAGGAAGATCCCCTGGAGAAAGAAATGGCTACCCACTCCAGTATTATTTCCCTGTGAAATCCCATGGACAGAAGAGCCTGGTGAGCTACATTCCATGGAGTTGCAAAACAGTCAGATACAACTTAGCACCCAAACAACAATAACATGCTTAAAAATAAATAAATATATATATATATATATATATATATATATATATATATATAACCCAGAATTTCTTACTGTTAGTACCGCTGACATTTTGGACCTCATAATTCTTTGTTCTTTTGGGTTGTCCTGTGTATTGTAGAATGTTTACAACTATTTCTGACCTCTACTTAGTAGAGGCCAGTAGTATGCCCCTTCCCCAGTTGTGACTTTAAAAAATGTCTCAACATTTGCCAAGTCTCCTGGGAAACAAAATCTAGAGAATATGTAATAAAACCTGTCACTGCAAAAGACTATGAGTCAGATGTCTAGGAGAAATAATTCTTTAACATATGGTTATTATAACATAGCAATGACTTACATTATCAGACTTGAAGTAACTTATGTAGGTTGACTTTACTTGCAATTCATGCTGTCTTCAAAATCATTAAAGTTTATTACAGTTTCGATACACCATCTTTCCCACTGTTTAATGTTCATGAGTAGCTTCTATAAATCAAATACAGCCAATTCAGAAATGCTTTTGACAACTGATTGATTGATTAATCTCAGTTTTGAGCAGAATAATTGGCAAGAAAAGTGAACCCATTATAGGACTACATTATTTATAGAAACAAGAGGGCTCAAAATTACCTGCAAGACAAATATATGAGGGTATTCTCTATTCTGATAACAAAACATTCCTTTACAGATGACTGTTAAGGCAGACAAGGAAGTAATTGAAAAGAATGAAAGTTGCCAAATATCAAGGTATGAAGAATTACTAACACAAGTTCAAATTGTTCACAAGTTTTAAAATTACTAGTGACTAGGTTATTATAGAGAGAGGCCAAACAAGAAAGTCTGAGATAAAGTGCTGTGGATAAAGACTCAAATAACAAGTGTTTTTTTAAAAAAAGAGCATTAAAATTCTAAGCAAACACTTCAAAATGCTGCAGCACCAAACTCACAAACACCACCAAATCTTGAAAACTCTTTTTATTAGGACAAAATTCTTTTGGTTTAAAGGGCATCAAATATGTTTTCCTTTTCTTTTATTTTATTTGCTACATGTATTTTTTCTTTAAAAGACAACTTATGGCTTGAGAAGAAAGATAATGCCATCTGAATTCAAAGTTTTACCAAGAACTGTTTATCAGTGTTTCATTCTGTGCACTCAGAGCATAAATGCTTTCTTTTTTTTCCTGAAGCCAGATTCGGATCACTTACTTGAGCTGGGCCTGGGGGAGAAACACAGCGTGTATGATGAGCTGATTAATTACCAGAAATCGAATGCCTTGCAGTCAGGAACTCTGCGCTTGAAAGCAAGCATGAGGACTAGAGGAATGGTGAGATCCACATGCATGCATGGACAGACAAGAACACACCTCAGGGATTAAGTTTCACTGTGGCCTGAAACAAAGGATTTAAGAATGATTGTTTATCCTTGGCAGGGTGACCTACAGGATCTGTTTTTCACAAGGCTTTCAGCATACAACTTTTAAAGTTGAAGACTCCCCATTAAATCAATCTCAAAATTTTGTCATCTTAAGAAGAAAAAAAATCTATCTGATTCTCTCATTGTTTTTCCACCCCTTTTCATACTCCATGAAACTTAGGTAGTAATTCATAATTAAAGGTTAGGATATGCCTTATTTCAAGCCTTGTATGCCTAAATAGACATCTTTGCAGCTGTCTCTTAGAAAGAGCTCCTCATTTAAAGAGGAGTGTGTGTCTACCAGGGAGATATAAACAAAGACAGAATAATATGAAATGTTGGGGACAGTATACTGCCAACCCCTGAAAACTTGAAAGCCATTGATAATCATAGATTGGCAAGATCAGCCTGCTGGCAAACTTTTCTTGTCTTCAAAGCTCACAGAAATATGCAGCTTATTCCCTGACTTCACTGTGTAGCTTAGTTTCTTTTCCATGCCTAATACCCATAAAACCCCCATTAAAATTGCAGATCCATTTGTATAAGAAGGATAAGGTCAAATGGTCCAGTACTGAATTCTCACACAGGAGAATATGCCTATTTTTAGTTGCTGAAGTCATTTTAACATTTTTGTTGTGAAAATCATTTGTTTCCCAAGAAATTGCTTGTGCAATAAACTTTCTGCCCCCGGAGAAGCACCCAGAGATCTAGAGCTGCAGTACAGCTGTGTAGCTTCACATGGAGGCTCATTTCTCAGAAAGTTGTATCATGAGATATTGTAGATTCCAGCTTCGTTACTTCAAGTCACTGAAATACCTGAGACTTTCTCTTAAATGGGTTGGTTTTTTCTTTAAATCAAAACTATTAATTCAGAAGAGCATTAAGCCAAACTTTTTGAAATCATTCAAGTTTTTCTGTCTAGAAAACAGGTGGATTGTGAGCTTTGAAAATAAAATATAAAATTATTCCTTAGTATTGACTTTGTTCTCAGCTTGCCTTTGAAAAGTCATTTGGCACTAAATCAGTGGAGAAAATGACAGGAAAGTTCCTCAAATTTGGGGGAAGGGAAATAAGTCAAATCTGTAGTATAAATATTTTAAGATTAACTGATGGTATAAGTGGGATCCACGTTTGAAAGGTACACGCAAGAGAAAATCAACATCAATAGGAGAAAATATGTGATGGGAATGTTTTAAGATGTGCGTAGCATTTGTTAACTCTTGTTATCCTATGGGTGTTCTGTTTGGGAGTGATCATCTTCTCCTGACCCACCAGTCTAGCATCCTCTGTCACAGAAGGCCTGGGGGGCAGAGGAGGGCACTTCAGTCTGGAAGTTAAGACTCCAGTCACCCTTGTTTGGAAGGATGCTTACTAAGAACCCAACTGCCATATTAGCTGGTGATCCTTTTGTTGCTAATTAGAGAATTGTTCATCTTTCCAAGGCATAAACTTCAAGACTGAAAACATTTGCAAGTATGTGACTTGCAGAGGAACTCAGCACATATAACCTAGTTTGACTAGAAAACACAAAGAAAAAAATTCTAGAAAATAACCGTTAAAATAACAATGACTGGATTTCATCCCATGGGATGAAAAATGAACAAACCAAAACAAACCAAACTGTTTTAAAAAATGAAATTTGTTTTCATTGCTCTTATACTTTTTTCCTTCTGCCAGTTTTTTTTTTTTTTTTTTTTTTTTTTTACTTTTTTTAAGTACCGATTTCAGGCTTGCTTTTTTGCTTGACTATCCTATAGGGCTTCCCTGGTGGCTCAGAGGGTAAAGCGTCTGCCTGCAATGCAGGACACCTGGGTTCGATCCCTGGGTCAGAAAGATCTCATGGAGAAGGAAATGGCAACCCACTCCAGTACTCCTGCCTGGAAAATTCCATGGACAGAGGAGCTTTCAGGCTTGCTTTGTTGCTTGACTATCCTATTCTACCTTTCATTCCCCAGTGATTCACCGAGTCTTTCCTCTATTTGTTGGGGGAATATACTTATGAAAAAGCCAATCAATTTCTGGCCGTAAGTAGCTCATACCTGTACTCTCAATGTCCAACTTTCTATTCCTATTCGTTAAACAACCCCACTGTCATTTTCCCTGTTTATCTTGTCCCTATATTTCTTTTACTTTTTTTTTCAATTACCTGCAATGTATTTTAAGGATCTTAAATATTTATGGAGTTCCATATATTCATCTGTGGTGTTGCAATTTGTTAATAAGTTGGAGGGTATTTGTTGACTATTGTGCAAGAAAAAGAAGATTTAGAAAATTATTTTCAAAACTACTTTTCTCTTTGGACAAGTGGTAATCACTTAGGGATGATATATTTAATTCTGGGCTTCTTTGATATTTTGGAGAAGTTTAAGGCTCAAGAAGTATAAGACCTACAAAATTAAATTTGAGTTCAAAATGTATTGTAGACTTCCCCTGCTTTTGGCAGAAAATTTACCCCTCTAATTATGTTTACCTTAGGCTAATATTAAAATTGGTTTGCATTCCTTGACGTAAAAACTGCCTCTAGGAGAGGGCACAGAAAGAGGGACTTGACCCAGAAAGATGCAGACAAGGGAGAAGTCTGCCCAGGGGTGCAGATTTAACCTAGATAGTACAGAAAGTGGATAAGCCACAAACATATAACCAAGAGGCACTTGTCTCTAAAAAGTGAACTAGAAACCTTTATTAAACTTTTCTTTTTTGGTATTGTTTTTCTATTTTTATATTCTTTATCCTGTTTGGATAAAAATCACACAAAAACTATTTCTTAGTCCACCTTTTTAATGTTAACTTTTCTTTTAGCTCTTTAGATGAAAATATTGTAATATTTGGTAATCCAATACAAATTACTCACTGGCTTTACTTTGGCAAGAATTTTAGTTATGCTTTCTCTCTCTATTTTCTTTTTGCCCCATTTAAATGCATTTAAATATAACTTGGATGACATCTCTTCTTCTTCCATCATCATTAACACTCTCTAGGAAATAACAGCAAGTGTAATTAAACCATGCTTTTCTCCAGTGAACTCCAAAGGATATATAGTCATTATCTCAGGTGTCGACTTACTATCTCTGTGAAGTAGGCAGGAGATAGGTATTACTATTCTCATTTCACAGATGGGAAATATGTGTCATTGAAAGATTAAATGAATTGTCCAAGGTCATACAGTGTTCCTCTTTTAGAACCTACTGTTTAGAGAAATGGCCATGTTGTATCTTATTAGCAATAGATGTTATTACTAATGACTATGATCAACATAAAGGCTTCCATTAAAGTCTTCCAAGTATAAAGGAATAAACTGTTAGATCAAAAGATACACATTAAAAGAAAATATATTCTTCCTAGAGTTTAAGAGAGACACTTAAGTCGTTTAATAGTGCAACTTTTATTAGGCTCCTGTTATGTGCCATATACTCACCTTCCACTGGGGATATTACTGTGAAGACTCGGTCCTTGTTTCAAGGAACTTAAGATGTATTGAATAGAACTGGTGTCTTTAAAAGATGCTTATATTTATTTGTAAGGAAGTATATCAGGCTGTGTGATTATATACTAAAATGCTATTTTGGCCTTGAGTTTCTTGGTATGTATTTTAAAACTTTCTGGTTTTCCCCTTACTTACCAAGTCATATGGCTCATGGGTCATTGAATTTATCTCTAAATCCTTTCTACAGGGGTCACTTTTAATACTCTACAATATTATATTAAGTGAGAACTAAATGGCAAGTGCTCAATTATATACTGTTAAAAAAGATTTTAGAATCCCTATGTTAGTATCTATAGGACTTTTATTACAGTAGACAAATGAACTTTAGTGTTCAGACTCTTCTCACATCTAAGTTGGAGACTTAAGGATGCTTCAGTTAGACTGTTCATCTCTCAATATCCAGATTACAGGTTGAATGTCTTCTCAACAAGTATGTTTTTAAGGTCATATTCTAATACCTTGATCATTTATTTGGTTATTTTCATCAGTTTTCACAATGCTACTTTAAAAATCCCTCAGTCTTCTGAGATATTCTTCCTTTCCCACTTTCCATTCAATCACAGAGCAGCTTTCAGGAGTCACTTACTGTGTCCTCAGTGATGCTGCAACTCACTACCTTGGAAATGATCCCTTATACTTTCTACACGGGCATGGGAATATGGCATGGGGACATCATTAGATATTTTAGGTAGTTAAGAGAATCAGCACATGCCCAGTGTCTAAACAATATTGATAGTTTTATCTAAAACCAACAAGCTTCTTTTAACTGTTGCACTGACTTTTAGTCATTCAGCAGGGAGGTGAGTACTGGTTGGTAATTGGACTTCCAACCTTTGTGCTGCTCTAGTATGAGTACCGGGGCTTCCCTGGTGACTCATTGGGAAAGAATCCACCTGCCCATGCAGTAGATGCTGGTTTGGGAAGATTCTTTGGGTCGGGAAGATTCTTTGGAGAAGGAAATAGCAACCCATTGCAGTATTCTTGTCTGGGAAGAATACTGTTGTCTGGACAGATGACCTGGAAGGCTATATTCCATGGGGTCACAAAAGATTTGCACATGACTTAGCAACTAAGCAACAACTATGAGGATAATCTCTCTATGTGCATATTCCAATTCTTATGTAAAAATCCACAAATTTACACATATGTAAAAAAATAAAGATTCCTTATCATGAGTTTTATTTATTAACTAAAAGCCTTTTCTTTAAAATACAAAGTAAATTCTATTTGCATCTTTTATTTTTTTCAGCATTATTGAGGTATAATTGACAAAATTCCAGAAGTTCTGCTATTTATAACATTAACAAACCTGGAGGTCTTTATGCTAACTATAACAATCCAGACAAAGAAATAAATACTGCCTGGTATCACTTGTATATGAAAAAAATTTTAAGGTAAAATTTAATAAATGAATACATAATCTCATTTTTTTATTTTTTGGGAGGCTTTACATTTTGTTTTATACATCATTTCATGTTTATTTGCGTTGTTACTCTAAGGTGGTAAAGGTTTGTGAAAATATACTCTCTTCCAAAAGGATAACACAGTTATTTTTCTTATTCTATTATTATTATTATTCCATTTTATGGACACAAAGAACAAAACATAGGCAAAAAAATTTTGAAATTTCTTTGAATTTCAAAGAAATTTGAAATTTGCTTTCAAAGAAATGGAATATTTTAAGAAAAATTGTAATGTCCATGTTGCCTGAATTCATTAATCAGTATAAATTTTTGCCCTATTTTGCCCACCCAAGTCTAATCTTTTATATTTACAAAATTAACTCATATTTGTATGCACTTTCCAGTAATCAATAATGTCCTTTCTCCTTAATATTCAAAAATGAACTTTTCAGAACCTTGGGAACAGCATATCTTGAAGCAAGGCTTAACTATGCACCACAGTTCACAGTTTCTCTTCTGACCAAAAGGGTCTTCCTTCTATATTGTAAACACAAACTATTTATTTATATTAACATAGAACAATTATGTGAACTGCTTCCTTTCCTCGGGTGATGGGGTGGGTGGGTGAGAACATACCTAAACTAGGGAAACCCAAACAATCTTCCTTTACTGAGCATATAAGGTAATTAATTTGAAATATATATCTTAGAGAGAACAGAGATTAGAAGAGAATCTGTGATTGTGTTTACTACAATTTACTAACATCTATCTTTATGTTTTTTTAATTATTTAATCCT
The DNA here is from genome assembly GCF_029407905.1 of Bubalus kerabau. Classification (NCBI taxonomy): domain Eukaryota; kingdom Metazoa; phylum Chordata; class Mammalia; order Artiodactyla; family Bovidae; genus Bubalus; species Bubalus kerabau. The sequence continues at coordinate 63,788,379 of NC_073629.1, read as the reverse complement.
CTTTAAGAATTTATTCTCCAAAGAAGCACAGATCATCAACATTTCTAAAAATAGTTGAGAAATAAATGTTAAAAGAACTATTCTTGTCTTTTGTTTTGGCAGTGCTGCTCTTGTTGCCTACTGTTGTTCTACTTAACTATGCATATGTGGTGGAAACCAAATGAAGTATGCTCTTTTAGCTGTGGATGCACCTTTAAAAGTTCAGATCTATAGGACTTGTCATTTTTGTGTTTCTAATTGAAATGGTAGCATTGAAAGATGAACTCCTCTTTTCATGCTTTCTTTTTTTCACATACTTCCTAGCACCAGTTAACAGAGCAAAGAAGTACAAACTCACAAATCTTACTCATTGAGTAAGCTGTATCAAATATTTATTAAAGTTCTACCATGTACTTTCATTGTTGCACAGATTGGGGATACAATGGGAAGTGAGGATTCTTGAGATTATAGAGTGTCTATTTGAGTGGGACCAGGGAAGTGAGAAGGAAAATAAAATTATTTCAGCTATGTTGTAGAGAAAACAGATGGTAAGATTGGGATAGAAAGTGACCAGGTAATGGGTGGGGGAATCCTAAGGAAGGGGTAATAGGGAAGGTTACTTTGAAGAGATAATACTGACTGACATCTAAATAATGAGAAAGAGTTAGAAGGCCAAGATCTAGGAAAAGTGTGTTCCTGACATAGGGAACCACAAGTACAAAGGCTTAGAAGTAATAACAAGCTTAACAAGTATGAGGAAAAGAGAGACAGTAAGAAAATTGAACAAGTGCAAGACAAGGAGGGAATGATGCAAAAGAGTCAGTTGGAGGCTAGATTAGAACGGTCTTAAAAACCATGGTCTTGGGCTTCCCTGGTGGTCAGACAGTAAAGAATCTGCCTGCAATACAGGAGATCTGGGTTCCATCTCTGGGTTGGGAAGATACCCTGCAGAAGGAAATGGCAACCCACTCCAGTATTCTTGCCTGGAGAATCCCATGCCAGAGGAGCCTGGTGGGCTACTGTTCATGGAGTTGCAAATAGTAGAACGGGACTGAGCAACTACACTTCCTTACTGAAGGCCATGGTAAGAAAATTGGATTTTATTCTAACAAAGAACCGAAAGCCTTTGTATGCTTTTAAGCAAAGAAGAGCTTTGTTAGGTTTTATGTATTTTAACCATACATTTGTTGATGAGTGGAAATGGACCTTAGGAAAATGAAACTATATGGGAAGTCACAAAGCTACTACAATAGTCCAGATAAAGCATGATATAAACTTGAACTTGAGTGGTAAACAGTGAAAATCAGGAGAAGTAGTATAGTTCAGGAAATGCTTTGAAATTGATTTGAGATTGAGCCAAAGCACTTGCTGATGTGTGTGTAAGGAATGAGGAATCACAAAGAGCTCCTGAGATTTGGATCTGAGAAACTGGTAAACAAAAGTCCAGTTAACTGACAATGAAAACAACTGGAAAAGATAGGGGCAGCAAGATAGGAAAATCAAGAGCTCTGCCTCCTGACACAGGATGCCTTTTGATATCTAAAGATGATATAGACATGAATTCTAGTCACTGCTTGATTACTTCCAGGGATAAAAGTTTCACTACTTTCAAATTAGCCTTAAGCACATTTCATCTAATCACAATTCCTACAATATTCTTATCATGAAACTACTCATTTTATAACCTTTCTACAGATGAGGAAATTAAGATTTATAGATTTTACATAATTTATGCAAAATCACAACATTAATGCACTGAGAATTCACATTCAAATTGACTGGCCTCAAAGCCCAAGCTCTGAAATACTCTGCATCATTAAAAAAAGCCCCTGATAAATAAAAAGTTTTTCCAGTCAACATTCCAAGGCAAAAAGCAATTCCCAAATTCCTGGGCAATGGATATGAATTCAGATTTGGTCTTAAGGATGAAGACAGAATCCAGAAAGTTGATCCAGTATCCAGGGTGGACTAGAAGCAAAGAGCCATTGGCTCCCTCCGATGCCACTAGACTAAAGAACATAAATTTCCTCTCTCTGGGAAGGAGATTGTTCCAAGAACTAAAGATGGAACTTAACTTACCAGTTGGCTGTTAAGTGATTCCAGATACATAGATTGAAAAGATGCTGGTTCAGAAATTATTCAGTCAGTTTGAAGGAAATTTAACCTTTTATACTAGGCATTATTGATTGGACAGAATATGAGGAAATTGCCCAAACAGTTGCTTCTATCATGCTCTAACCAGGTAGGATATTAAGAATGACAGAGATCCAGTGGGTTATTCTCAAAGTTCTAAGCTGCTGAGGTGGAAGGAAGCAATGTTTAATATTTTTGTATTGGAAGTTGTCTGGTCAACACTTTCTCTTTAAAGTCTCTTCAGAAAGATAATTAGGTACTGATAATTGTAGATCAGGCAAGATAAAGCAATGGAATTTGGAAGACAAAAAAATCATTTTAGGCTTAATAAGACCACAAGACAATTTTTAATATTTGGAAGGAGAATAATATAAACAATCTCATTAAAATGGTTAAGGTTTTAGTCACATTTCTTAGCTTAAGAGAGTGAAAATTTAGAATTTGGACCATATGCTGTAATTTGTAATTATAGCTCAATGAATTAATTATTTATTAATTTAGAAGCTAATTAGTTAATTCATTCAACAGGTATTGTGGAAGTGTTTACTAGGCTTCAGAGTGCTGGTTGTTGGATATGTTGGGACAAGTTCTTTGCTCTCTTGGAATTCAGTTTGATAGGCAAGTAAAAGAACAAATAACATGTGTAATTGCAAATTCTGTAAGTGGAAGGAAGAAAAAACTAAAAGAAAAAAACTAAAACTCAAAGGGAGAGAATAACAAGGAAGAACTTGACTGGGTAATGTAAAAAGATTTCTCTGTGAAGGCAAAATTAGACTAAAATCTGAAAAATAAGGACTCAGTCAAATGAAAAGTTTAGGGGAGAGGAAAGAAACACAGACTATTAGTCCAGCCCACGCAAGGACTAAGGACATGTGGAGTTCAGGAAATTGAAAATAATGGTTATGACTAGAAAGAAACAATAGTTGGGATGTGATGAATTTGAAAATAGGAGCCAGGTCATGAAATGTCAAATAAATGGGGGAAAAGTGGAAACAATGACAGCTTTTGTTTTCTTGGGCTCCAAAATCACTTCAGATAGTGACTGCAGCCACAAAATCAAAAGATGCTCATATCTTGAAAGAAAAGCTATGACAAACCTAAACAGTGTACTGAAAAGCAGAAACATCACTTTGATGTCAAAGGACTGTACTAGTCAAAACTATGTTTTTCCAATAGTCATGTATGGATGTGAGAGTTGGACCATAAAGAAGATGGAGCACTGAATAACTGACACTTCCAAACTGTGGTGCTGGACAGGACTGGACTTCAAGGAGCTCAAACAAGTCAATCCTAAAGGAAATCATCCCTGAATATTCACTGAAAAGACTGGTACTGAACCTGAAGCTCCAGTACTTTGGCCACCTGATGTGAAAAGCCAATTCTTTGGAAAAGACCCTGATGCTGGAAAAGACTGAAGGCAGGAGGAGAAGGGGATGACAGAGCATGAGATGGCTGGATGACATTACCAACTCAATGGACATGAGTTTGAGCAAACTCCAGCAGATAGTGAAGGACAGGGAAGTCCAGCGTGCTGCAGTTCACGGGGTCTCAACGAGTCAGACATGACTTAGCAACTGAACAACTTGAAAGGTCTTATTGAGATATGTGGGCCTTTTAATTTCTTGCTTCCAAATGCAAGAGAATCCAGCAATGTGGCACAATTTGGTAGAGGTTCTTCAAAGATCACTCTGGTTGTTAATGTTAGTAATAGATTAAAAGAGCAAGAATGCAAGCAGAAAGATATACTATTAAGCTATATTTCAAAGGAGGAATAGTGATGGCTAGCCTAGGTGGGATGGTGGCAGTAGAAATGGAAAGAGAAGCTATAAATTAGACTTTCATTTTGAAGGTAAAATAAACAGAGCTTAGAAGATATCACAACGACAGAGAAAATCATTGGTAAATGGAACAATTTCCAGGCTTGAATCCATGGGTAGACAAAATTAATATAAAGGAAAGCAGAACTGTTTTTATGCTTGTATTGTAATTCAATTATTTTATTTAAATTTTTATTGATTTGCCCAGTAAACTGAACAAATATTTCTATTTTTCACTGAAAGAATGAGAGACTTTATCTTGGTGAACTTACATAAAGAGAGCAGTCAAGTCTTAGTCTTGGAGACTTTCTCTTTTGTCCTCAGGAAGTATTGAGAGTTCTCTTCCCATTCTTCTAGTCCAGGCCCATAGAACATGACTGCCCACCAGGGAAGATTCTAGGGACTCCAGTGCATTTTCAAGTAAAATATTCAGCATGCTTCCTTTTTTTTTTTTTTTTCTTTTGTTCCCTTTATTTCTTTTAAACTTAGCAAGGCTATCTGTCTTGCAAATATCCAGTTACCAAAAAAAGAAGAAAAAGATTGTTTAGCCTAGTTATTAAGAAGATGCCAAAGAATAAGTTTCAGTTTTTATTTAAAAATTTTTATATACCTTAGGAACAGAATGTATTAGAGAGAGAGAATTTTATTTTTATTTCATTGGAAATAAGAAATTGACCTTAGGTCCTGACATAGAAAAAGGCTCTTAAAATATATCCCTAATCCTAGCTTTTTAGTTTAGTTTAGTTTAGTTTTGTTGTTGCTGTTGTTGTTTTAACTGTTCTGTTAATCTGGTCTCTCTCCCTTTCTCTCTCACTCTTATCTCCTGTGTGTGTCTGTGTATTTCTGTGTGTGTGTGTGTGTGTGTGTATTTGTAGGTCTGTGTGAATCTTTACACATGCACTTAGGTTGATCAAACTATGAAAATTTCTTTCCCATACCTTCTGCCAACTCAGAACTAATTCTGAATCTGCCCCTAAATGTGATGTATTATCTAAGTTTTCTGTACATATGCTTAAACAAAAATACTGAATTAAATATTTGATTTCTAGGTACCTTAGCTTTGATAGTTGTCTTACATAATATAGATTAAACCAGTCAATCCTAAAGGAAACCAGTCCTGGATAGTCTTTGGAAGGACTGGTGCTGAAGCTGAATCTCTGCTACTTTGGCCACCTGATGCTAAGAGGCAACTCATTGGAAAAGACCCTGATGCTGGGAAAGACTGAGGGCAGGAGGAGAAGGGGGCAACAGAGGATGAGATGGCTGGATCGCATCACTGAATCAGTGAATAAGAGTTTGACCAAACTCTGGGAGATGGTAAAATACATTAAAGCCTGGCGTGCTGGGTCCACGTAGTCACAGGGAGTCAGACATGACTTAGGGACTCAACAACAATTTGTATAATGACTTCAAGGAGACTTTTACTTCTGAATATCTTGAACTGGAGCTCAGTTCAGTTCAGTTCAGTTGCTCAGGAGTGTCCAACTCTTTGTGATGCCATGAATCAAGATTGGGTTTATTAGAATGGTTTTATAGAAAGGTTAATTCAGTTTCAACCTTCTTGAACACTTACTTATTCTAGGAATTATCTGTAAAATAGTCCATTTATGAGCAGCATATCAACACAGAAACAGCATTTATTGAGCATATTTATGTACAGAAATGTAGGGGCTATGGATCGTTGTGAAGGAAGCAGAGGATTTAATTCTTCTCCTTAAGAAAGTTACAGTGTAATGAAAGAAGACAAGTATAGGGCATATTGACCTAGGAGTCTCACTTACATCATAACCCAACGTGATCATGTTGCACAAAATCAAAATCAGAAGGAATGAACAAGTCTAGAAAATTAAAGAATAGAAGGAGAGGACAAGAAAAGTGTTCACAGCAGGGCAATAAATGTTGTTCTCTTTCTGCTTGGCTAAACCCAGCTTATTGGTTCAGTGAATTTGAAATGGAAAGAACCTAATCATAGAGCATGAAGTACATCAGTGGGGCCCCTATTTTATAGCCTGGCTCTTAAGAAACATTTCTCCAAAACCTCTCTGCCAAATTAGAAATAAAACTACTTAAGATCTTCTAAGGGAAATGCAGAAATATTTTTCACCAAGTCCAGGATATTTCTTGGTGGTTATGGGAGAAGATATTCAGGAGTGTGTGATGGGTCGTTGGGTCATGTCTAATTCTCTGCGACTCCATGGACTATAGCCTGCCAGCCTCCTCTGTCCATAGCATTCTCCAGGAAAGAATACTGGAGTGGATTGCCATTCCCTTCTCCAGGGAATCTTCCTGGTCCAGAGATTGAACCTGGGTCTCCTGCATGGCAGGCAGATTCTTTACCATCCGAGTTACCAAGCAAGCCATTCAGTTCAGTTCACTTCAGTTCAGTCACTCAGTCATGTCCGACATTTGGCGACCCCATGGACTGCAGCATGCCAGGCTTCCCTGTCCATCACCAACTCCCAGAGATTATTCAAACTCATGTCCATTAAGTCAGTGATGCCCATCCAACCATCTCATCCTCTGTTATCCCCTTCTCCTCCCACCTTCAATCATTCCCAGCATCAGGGTCTTTTCCAGTGAGTCAGTTCTTTGCATCAGGTGGCCAAAGGATTGGAGTTTCAGCTTCAGCATCAGTCCTTCCAAAGACTATTCAGGACTGATTTACTTTAGGATTGACTGGTTGGACTCCTTGTTGTCCAAGGGACTCTCAAGAGTCTTCTCCAACACCACAATTCAAAAGCATCAGTTATTCAGCATTCAGCTTTCTTTATAGTCCAACTTTCACATCCATACATGACTACTGGAAAAACCAAAGCTTTGACTAGACAAACCTTTGTTGGCAAAGTAATGTCTCTGCTTTTTAATATGCTGTCTAGTTTGGTCATAAGTTTTCTTCCAAGAAGCATCTTTTAATTTCATGGCCATTCATAGTATTCAATTATAAGCAGCCCAAAAAATTGATTTAAGAATTATTGGATCAAAAGAAAAGCATCCCCTGTCACAACTATTACCATACGTTCTCACTCACAGGCACACAAATGTATCCACATCCTTCAGTTTCATTCATTTCAATTCTTGGAGCTCATTTTAACCTTTTACTGTAGTTCAGTTATCTAATTTCCATATTCATTACTCAGTAAGGAGTCTGATCACATTAGATGTTATACAGCCCTCTTGAGAATGGAAAAAATAACTTTTGTGTCATGATGCCTACTTAAACTTAACTTGGAAACACTATTGGAGACAGTCAATAAGCATATACTCATCTGACTGGAGGAAGGAGGAGACTAGAGCTGTATCTGGAGGCAAAACTGCATATTCATCACTTTTCCAAATTGGGATATACAGATGAATTTCTCAGTGTTTAATTGCTTAGTGAAGACTTCCTCAAGAATCCTGTGGAGTATAAATGAAAGAAAAAGAATTAAAGGGCCTCTTAAGGATGTACACTTCCCTCATCAGACCCCTTTACTTTTGTCCAAGCTCTTCTATACTCAGAAGACCTTCTCTTACAACAAAGTAGAACTGCCAGGAAATGTGGGTGAATGTTAGCAGCAGGCCCCTACTCTGAATCATTTGAAAAACGCATAAAAGCCACTTTCAAACCAGAAGCCATCTCCCATAAAGTCACTCCTGTTTGTGACCTTTTGGTAAGTCTTAGGATACATTTAGTATATTCTAATTAGTGATTTAAGAAAAGGAAATGAAATAGAGTGCTGTCCTTCATTGTTAATACAATTATATTCAATATTAACTGTTATTTTTGTTTCAGTTTTATGGGTAAGAATTATTGCATAAAGCATTCATTTATGATATACACATATATTGATTAGATCATCAAGTAAATACATATTTCTTCCTCTATGTAGAGGTGTGTAGAGTTTGAAAACCCTTAGTAGGATAAAGTATTATGCTTTTGGAAATTTCTTGTGAAAAAATGAATATGTTGTTGAACCAAGAATAATAATGCCAGAACACTTCTTAAGGGAAGGAGGTTGAGGCAAGGTGCAGTATTATGGAGCTAGGGTCATTGGGACACAGCTTTGGAGATCTGAGGAGTGGATTCATAACAGAGAGGTGCAAAGATGGCAATGTTAAGCACCATTTATTCCCTGGTGGTTCAGATGGTATAGAATTTGCATGAAGATTTGATCACTGGGTTTGACCCCTGGATCAGGAAGATCCCATGGAGAAAGAAATGGCTTCTCCCTCTAGTATTTTTGCCTGGAGAATATTATGGAACGACAAGCCTGGTGGGCTACAGTTCATGGGGTTGCAAAAAATCGAACAAAACTGAGCTACTAAACACACTTGACAATTTTGTTCTGGGCCAAGACTGAAAGGATGACATGAAGCAGACACTTTTATCTTTTTTGAATAACAGAATGTCTATAACCCTGGAAAACTATATTTTGCCTAAAACTTCTACACTTACAACTTCTACCTGCAAATACAACGCAGGGACAGATGACAATCACCACAGAGAATACTTTCCAGAAACCGAATTAGGAAAACAAATCCAAGTTACTTGAAATGACTTTTAAAAAATTAGTCAATAAATGTATTCTAAGCCAGTGATATAATGAGATATATATAACAAAAATGGAAATAATGAAGTCAATATGATCTTTTAAATGCTTATAACTTTAAAGAAATTATGGCCTAATAATCATAGGTTAGAACATAATTCCGGTTTAAATATATCATTGACATATCTTGTGTTTTATGTTATAATCTCAAGTTAAAAATTAAAATTTTGTGAAGTTTATAATTGGCATTAGAACATTTATAATAATTTAATACTTATCTTATTCATGAGTTGGTAAAACATTGAAATATTAACCAATGGCTAGCATTTACCTGACACTAGATGAGTGAGTGAGTGAGTGAAGTTGTTCAGTCGTGTCCAATTCTTTGGGACCCCGTGGACTCTAGCCTACCAGGCTCCTCCGTCCATGGGATTTTCCAGGCAAGAATATTGGAGTGGGTTGCCATTTCCTTCTCCAGAAGATCTTCCTGACCCAGAGATTGAACCCAGGTCTCCCACATTGTAGGCAGATGCTTTACCGTCTGAGCCACCAGGGAAGTCCCTAGAAGTCCTAGACACTAGATGAGGCCTGAGAAATTAAGAGAGCCTTTATTCATCAGAGATTTAAATTATATTCTAATTCCTATAAAGGATTATAAATGTGGAAAAATGAAAAAAAAAAAGACTTGCTATTTAAATATCTCCATATTTCTCTCAGTCTAACAGCCTTCACTTTCTGTTTCATTTTTTTGTTTTATATAAAGTGTAGAAAATTTATTATCTTAGTAATTTAAAAAATTTGAATGAGGCTTGAAACTTCTAATCCAAATCTGAGAATATAAAGAAATATTATGGAGTTAAAAAGCAAACAAGCAGGTAACTAACAAGTGGTACAGTATTATTAAAATACAGATTTTGTTCAAATTTCACAAAGTTTATGCTAGTATCCATTATTTGTTTTCATACCTTATTCAAGACTCCACATTCTATTTAATTGAGCAACTTCAGCTGCATGCAACAAATTCTGGTAAGTTCTCTTTTCTATTTTTATTCTATTACAAATGTTTTCTAAAGTTCCTTATTATGGCTTCTTAGATACACCCATCATTTAGATTTGGACATTAATTTCCAAATACAAGGTATTTTGTTTAAAGTATCTTTAATGTTGATTTCTCATTTTGATATTAATTTCTCATTTAAATGCTTTTTTTCTGTGTGTTTTTTTTTTTCATTCTATCTCTATTGAGGCTTTTGATGAGTAAATTGAAGATCTCTCTTGATAAATGTCACATTGCACTTGAAAATATGTGCATTATTTTCAAAAATCTTTTGATTTTGATTTCTAACACAATTCCACAGTGATAAGAGATTCAGTATGATTTCAATACCTTTAGACCATGAAAATTTTGCACCTTGTTTTATGTCTCTGGGTCTGTTCCAATGTCTCCTAGTTTATAGTCTATGGGAAATTGAATAGAATTTGTATCCTACTCTTGTGTGAAAATTGTATAAATCTTAATTATGTTCAGTTGGTTCATAATACTATTCAGGTCTACTATTAATATATCCTTTTATTTCTCTCTATATTCATTCTACTAATTTTTGAGAGTTTGATATTGAAACTCCAACTAAAAATCTTAGTTTATCTACTTAAAAAGTAATTGTAATATATAGTGGAACTATATGTAACTTTATTCCGTGTTTTCCAAGTCTCCTATAAATGTGTTATCATACATTCATAATTTAAAAAAATTTTTTTTTTTTAGATTTCTTTTCTTTCTTTGTTTCTTTCATTCTCTCTCTTCTTTCAATCAATAGGTCCATCAACCAATGTAAAAACATTGCTACAGCTGGGGTCATAATACAAGTTTAAATACATAGATTGTAATCCCAAGAAACATATCTTGATTAATTGATATAGCTGGAGAGTCAAGACATACTAATAAAAGTGTAAATAACAATGCAAGAGAGAACCTATAAGGCTACAAGCATGTGATAAGACAAGATCTGTAGGAGTTCAGGGGTGGTGTACCTTGACACGCTGAAAATGATCAGAGGAGTTGAGTCGTAAGGACAGATTAAATCCCAGGCTAGAAAAATAGAGTAAAAGCACAGAGAGAAGAATACCTTAAATGTATTTAGAGACTAATGAATACATCTGGTTGACTACTGCAAAGGATTTGTAGAACAGCTATTAAAAGAAAATATAGGGAGTTAGGTGGAGGGAAATGCTACTATTGCATCTTAATTCTTGCCCTTCTAAGAATCTAAAAGGATAGGTCTTGTATATTTATTTGTATAAGGTCACCAACACTGCCTTCTCCTGTTTCCTCTCCCTCCTTCACCGGATTGGATCAGAGTTAGGTGACTGATGCAGGCTGGTTCATCCAGCCTGCATTTCTCTTCCAGAAATTTGGAATAGAAACATTGTGAACCTGAGTCACTTAGCCTCAGGAAGAAAAACAGCAAGATCATGGAGCAGAATAATTGCAGTGGCAAACTGAAGACAAATACAAACTATAGTTATTATGGGGTAGCAGAAGAGAGATGAATGGAGCAAGAAATGGAGCCAAACTCATAGAGAAATACATGTCTAAAAATGTGATCTCCAGGATTAGACCACCATAGTCAATCCCAGCTCTTCCTCTAACAAGCATATCGATACTTGGAAAGTTACTAAACCTTCTTATAAAGTAGGATGCAGTAGAAATAGTAATTTCCTTAGGCTGTTGTGAGAATTAAATGAGATAATGCACAGAAAGTTCTTAGAACAGTACCAGGATCATGATGAATAATGTGAACTATTGTTATTATTAAATTATTATGTCCTAGTACTTCCTTTAATTCTCACATGTGAGTCCTTACATTCTTAAAATTAATTCACTGCTCAAAAGAAAAAAATAGTTTGAAGCAGTCCTGTTTTCCTTGCCACCAAATACTCACTGACCTCAGTGACTTAAAATATAAATTTAGGTTAGACAAGGAATATTTTGGATATGAGACTAAGAAAATTGAAATCAGACTTCTGAAATATCCTTCTTCTAGGTCTTCCTCTCTCAGTCATCTGACTTCCCAGAATTCAAACATGTACACTGAATCTCTCACTTGCCCCAATGCAGTGAAATGGAGAAAACTTGGTTTAAAAAACTATAGGAAACTTTTTTGAGGATTTTCTCTTTTTAAATGCAGTTTGAACTGTGGAATTTTCTTAAGCATTTTCTGTAATTTTCAATATGCTTAGAAATAAAGAAACTTAAACTAAGAGCATACTTAGACTTTTATGTGATCATTGACAAACCCACTCTATTCAAGAAACCCAATATAATACAAATTTTCATTTCTAAATGAATATAAGAAACTTGAGTTTTCTGAAGTGGTTTGTCAGAGGTGAGTTCCTAAGTGAGCTATAGCAATGTATTATACTTCAGATTTTCTATTCCAGGTAAGCTTACAGATAGGATCTGGAAAGGATTTTATGATTTTTACCATGATATATATATATATATATATATATTCAAGCAATTTTCATTAGCTGTAAAAAGATATGCCACTTTAATTAGCGATGTTTGTGATTAATTTTGGAGGTACTTTTCAAGACTAAGTTTTGATATCCATTTAAGTTTTGATATCCATTTAAGTTTTATATGTGGATTTATATTCAACGAAGTAAACAGGGACCCTTACATGACCATCTGTAACAATTTGTGAGTAAAACCAAAGGCTGCAAAATTGATTATTCTTGAATAATGAAAATATATATATAGCAACCATATTTCTATTATTACAGTTTGATCTGAATGTTTGTGCTTAGTTGCTCTGTCATGTCCAATACTTTTGCAACCCCATGGACTGTAGCCCACAGTTTCCTCCATCCATGAGATTCTCCCCAGCAAAAATACTAGAGTGCATTTTCATGCCCTCCTCCAGGGGGTCTTCTCAACCCAGGGATCAAACCCAGGTCTCCTACATTACAAGTGGATTCTTTACCATCTGAGCCACCAGGGAAGCCCAAGAATATCAGAATGGTTAGCCTATCCTTTCTCCAGGGGATCCTCCCAATCCAAGAATTGAAGTGGGGCCTCCTTCATTATAGGTGGATTCTTTACCAGCTGAGCTACCAGGGAAGCCCTTGATCTGAATATGATAATTCTAATATAAAGTCTTTAAATACATACTTGATTCCAAGAACAACATATGGAGAAGGGCAGGGCAACCCATTCCAGTATTCTTGCCTGGAGAATTCTATGAACAGAGGAACCTGGCAGGCTGCAGTCCACTGGGTCACAAAGGGTTGGACACAACTGAGCAACTACACAACAGCAACAACAAGAACAATGTACTTAAAATTTATTCCATGATATAATTAACAAAACAAAATTCTTGTTTTAAAATAACAAATCATATAAAAAATTTGTAATAACATTTAATTCTGTTTCTCAACCCAAGTCAAATGAGTAAATTGCTATTAATTTTTTTAAAATAGACAGTTTTAAACTTTCAATTATAAAATAAATTTAGATTTACAAAAAAGTTGCAAGGATAGTAAAGAAAGTCCCTGTAAACCATTAACCTAGCTTTCACTAATGTTCATATCTTACATACCTATAGGACATTTTAGAAAGCTAAGAAATTAACAATAATACAATATAGTTATCAGGGCCAGAGACTTTATTCAGACTTCATGGTTTTTCCACTAATGTCCTGGTCTATTCAAAATTTCATGTTGTACTTTGTTATCCTGTATCCTAAGGTATTCAAATCAGTGACAATTCTCAGTCTTTCACTGTTTTTCATTACTTTGACAGTTCTAAAGTGTGTTTGTCAGGGATTTTGTAGAATATCCTTTTATTTGGATTTGTTAATGTCTTTTCTTTTTGCAAAATTCAGACTTATTAAAGAAAGTGGGAAAGACCACTCAGGTATGACGCTAGACCATTCAGGTATGACATAAATCAAATCCCTCACAACTATACAGTGGAAGTGACAAATAGATTTAAGGGATTAGATTTGATAGAGTGCCTGAAGAAGTATGGACAGAGGTTTGTGATATTGTACAGTGGGCAGTGATCGAATCCATCCCCAAGAAAAAGAAATGCAAAAAGGCAAAGTGGCTGTCTGAGAAGGCCTTACAAATAGCTGAGAAAAGAAGAGAAACAAAAGGGGAAGGAGAAGAGGAAAGATATGTCCATCTAAATGCAGAGTACCAAAGAATAACAAGAAGAGGTAAGAAAGCCTTACTCAGTAATCAATGTAAATAAACAGAGGAAAACAATAGAATGGGAAAGACTAGAGATCTCTTAAAAAAAAATTAGAGATGCCAACGAACATTTCTTGGAAAATGGGCACAATAACGGACAGAGACAGTATGGACCTAACAAAAGCAGAAGATATTAAGAAGAGATGGCAAGAATACACAGAAGAACTATACAAAAAAGATCTTAGTGACCCAGACAACCAGGATGGTGTGATCATTCACCTAGAGCCAGACATCCTGAGGCCTTAGAAAGCATCAAAACAAACAAAGTTGGTGGAGATGATGGAATTCCAGCTGAGCTGTTTCAAATCCTAAAAGATGATGATGTGAAAGTGCACCATGAAATATCCCAGCAAATTGGAAATCTTAGCAGAGGCCACAAGACTGGCCAAAGGTCAGATTTCATTTCACTCCCAAAGAAAGGCAATGCTAAAGAATGCTCAAACTACTACACAATTTCACTCATCTCACACACTAGCAAAGTAATGTTCAAAATTCTCCAACCTAGGCTTCAACAGTACATGAGTGAAGAACTTCCAGATATTCAAGCTGGATTTAGAAAAGGCAAGGAACCAGAGGTGAAATTGCCAATATCTGTTGGATCATAATAAAAGCAAGAGAATTCCAGAACATCTAATTCTAGTTCATTGACTGTGCTACTGTCTTTGTGGGGATCATAAGAAACTTTGGAAAATTCTTAAAGAGCTGGGAATACCAGACCACATTACCTGCCTTCTAAGAAATCTGTAGCAAGCCAAGAAGCAACAATTAGAACTGGACATGAAACAATAGATAGGTTCCAAATAAGGAAAGGAGTACATCAAAGCTATATATTGTCATCCTGCTCATTTAACTTATGTGGAGAGTAGATCATGTGAAATGCTGGGCTGTATGAAGCACAAGCTGGAATCAAGATTGCCAGGAGAGATATCAATATTCTCAGATATGCAGATGACACCATCCTTATGGCAGAAAGTGAAGAACTAAGGAGCCTCTTGATAAAAATGAAAAGGGAGAGTGAAAATGCTGGCTTAAATCTTAAAATTCAAAAAATGAAGATCATGGCAAGCAGTCCCATCACTTCATGGCAGATAGCTAGGGAAAAATGGAAACAGAGACTTTATTCTTGGGCTCCAAAATCACCACAGAAGGTGACTGCAGCCATGAAATTGAATGATGCTTGCTCTTTGGAAGAAAATCTATGACAAAATTAGACAGCATATTAAAAAACAGAGATGTTACTTTGCCGAAAAAGTCCATATAGTCAAAGCTATGATTTTTCAAGTAGTCATGTATGGACATGAGAATTGGACCATAAACAAAGCTGAGCACCAAAGAATTGATCCTGTTGAATCATGGTGTTGGACAAGATTCTTGAGAATCCTTTGGACTGCAAGGAAATCCAACCAGTCAATCCTAAAGGAAATCAATCCTGAATATTCACAGGAAGGGCTGATCTGAAGCTGAAAGTCCAATAGTTTGGTCACCTGATGTGAAGAACTGACTTATTTGAAAAGACCTCTAGGAAAGGTTGAAGGCAGGAGGAGAAGGGGACGACAGGATGAGATGGTTGGGCAGCATCACCGACTTGATGGACATGAATTTTAACAAGCTCCAGGAGCTGGTGAAGGACAGGAAAGCCTGGCATGCTGCAATCCATGGGGTCACAAAGACATGACATGACTGAGTGACTGAACTAAATGAATATCTTCATGATTAAACTGAGCTTGTGGATTCGGAAGAGGACATCACAGATGTGATGTACCCTTTCCATTACAATGTGTCAGAATATGCATGTCAGCATGACTTATTCCTGGTGATGTTAATCTTAGTCACTGTATTACATTAGTGTCTGCAAAGATTCACCATTATATTTCCCTTTTCATTATTCTTTGGAGTTCAGTTCAGTTCAGTCACTCAGTCGTGTCCGACTCTTTGCGACCCCATGAATCTCAGCATGCCAGGCTCCCTGTCCATCACCAACTACCAGAATTCACTCAAACTCACGCTCATCGAGTTGGTAATGCCATCCAGCCATCTCATCCTCTGCCGTCCCCTTCTCCTCTTGCCCCCAATCCCTCCCAGCATCAGAGGCTTTTCCAGTGAGTCAACTCTTCACATGAGGTGGCCAAAAATTGGAGTTTCAGCTTTAGCATCAGTCCTTCCAATGAACACCCAGGACTGATCTCCTTTAGAATGGACTGGTTGGATCTCTTTGCAGTCCAAGGGACTCTCAAGAGTCTTCTCCAACACCACAGTTTAAAAGAATCAATTCTTTGGCACTCAGCTTTATTTATAGTCCAACTCTCACATCCATACATGACCACAGGAAAAACCAGAGCCTTGACTAGACAGACCTTTGTTGGCAAAGTAATGTCTCTGCTTTTGAATATGCTATCTAGGTTGGTCATAACTTTTCTTGCAAGGAGTAAGCATCTTTTAATTTCATGGCTGCAATCACCATCTGCAGTGATTTTGGAGCCCCCAAAAATAAAGTCTGCCACTGTTTCCACTGTTTCCCCATCTATTTGCCATGAAGTGATGGGACCAGATGCCATGATCTTAGTTTTCTGAATGTTGAGCTTTAAGCCAACTTTTTCACTCTCCTCTTTCACTTTCATCAAGAGGCTCTTTAGTTCCTCTTCACTTTCTAACATAAGGGTGGTGTCACCTGCATATCTGAGGTTATTGATATTTCTCTTGGCAATCTTGATTCCAGCTTGTGCTTCTTCCAGCTCAGTATTTCTCATGATGTACTCTGCATATAAGTTAAATAAGCAGGGTGACAATATACAGCCTTGACGTACTCCTTTCCTATTTGGAACCAGTCTGTTGTTCCACGTCCAGTTCTAACTGTTGCTTCCTGACCTGCAGATAGGTTTCTCAAGAGGCAGGTCAGGTGGTCTGGTATTCCCATCTCTTTCAGAATTTTCCACAGTTTTTTGCAGCCAAAGATGGAGAAGCTATATACAGTCAGTAAAAATAAGACCGGGAGCCAACCATGGCTCAGATCATGAACTCCTTATTGCCAAATTCAAACTTAAATTGAAGAAAGTGGGGAAAACCATTAAACCATTCAGGGATGACCTAAATCAAATCCATTATGATTGTACAGTGGAAGTGACAAGTAGATTTAAGAGACTAGATCTCATAGACAGAGTGCCTGATGAACTATAGACAGAGGTTCACGACATTGTACAGGAGACAGGGATCAAGACCATCCCCAGCAAAAAGAAATGTAAAAAAGCAAAAATGGCTGTCTGAGGAGGCCTTACAAATAGCTATGAAAAGAAGAGAAGTGAAAAGCAAAGGAGAAAAGGAAAGATATACCCATATGAATGCAGAGTTCCAAAGAATAGCAAGGAGAGATAAGGAAGCCTTTCTCAGCAATCAGTGCAAAGAAATAGAGGAAAACAATAGAATGGGAAAGACTAGAGATCTCTTTAAGAAAATTAGAAATACCAAGGGAACATTTCATGCAAAGATGGACTCAATAAAGGACAGAAATATATGGACCTCACAGAAGCAAAAGATATTAAGAAGAGGTGGCAAGAATACACAGAAGAACTATACAAAAAAGATCTTCATGACCCAGTTAATTACGATGGTGTGACCACTCATCTAGAGCCAGATATCCTGTAATGAAAAGTCAAGTGGGCCTTAGGAGCATCATTACAAACAAAGCTAGTGGAGGTGATGGAATTTCCGTTGATCTATTTCAAATCCTAAAAGATGATGCTGTGAAAGTGCTGCACTCAATATGTCAGCAAATTTGGAAAACTCAGCAGTGGCCACAGGACTGGAAAAGGTCAGTTTTCATTCCAATCCCAAAGAAAGGCAATGCCATAGAATGCTCAAACTACTGCACAATTGCACTCATCTCACACGCTAGTAAAGTAATGCTCAAAATTCTCCAAGCCAGGCTTCAGCAATACATGAACCATGAACTTTCAGATGTTTGAGCTGGTTTTAGAAAAGGCAGAGGAACCAAAGATCAAATTGCCAACATCTGCTGGATCATGGAAAAAGCAAGAGAGTTCCAGAAAAACATCTATTTATGCTTATTGACTATGCCAAAGCCTTTGACTGTGTGGATTGCAATAAACTGTGGAAAATACCTGTGTTATAATCCAACATTATCATTTTACTGCTCAAAATGTTACAGTTTTGTCCATTGGAATCTTTTTTAGGTTGACTCTCATGTCCTTTTTGACATAACCTCTTTTTTTTTGGCCCTTAAACTTTTCCTTACAGCTCTAGGCTCATATGTATTTCCTTCCCAAGCCTAGAGTCAGTCATTTCTCCAAGCAATCCTATCTCCTTTTATTGAGGAATATTTGGCAACCCAGATCTGGGGTTTCAGTGTTATTATTAGTAGGTGTCACTACTTACAGTATCGGCTTCCACCTCCTTGCCAATGCAGGAGACTTAAGAGACGTGAGTATGATCCCTAGGTTGGGAAGATTCCCTGGGTTGGGAAGATCCCCTGGAGGAAAAAATGGCAGCCCATTCTAGGTATTTTTGCCTGGAGAATCCCATGGACAGAGGAGCCTGGCGAGATATACTATGGTCCGTAGGGTCACAAAGAGCACGCATGCAGGCAAGCACTTAAGAAACAGGGAAATTTGAACTTAATCCCAGTTCAACTATTTAATAAGATTAACTCCTTATTAATCCCAGAGGAAACTGGTGGGTTACAATCCATAGTGTCTCAGAGTCAGACACTAGTGAAGTGACTTAACACACACACACACTGCTTAGATTACATGTCAGGGGACAGAGCTAGGAAATACATGTGTGTATACTAACCTATGGATATAATTATTTCTGTATCTATCTGTCTGCATACATTTGAAATAAACATGAGTTCAATCCATTATCTTTGACATGGACAAAATTTTCAAATGCAATTTTTAGGTCAGCACAAATTTCATTCAAATATCCATACATCTAGAATTTTTAAAAAGCCCTCTCAGTGTGGTCAGAGATACAAGCAATTCACTCTAATCTAATGTTTTAAGTAATATATTTATTGAACTTGTTTGAAACAAAATAAGCAGATGTTAGATTACCAAGTTATATTGACTATACATTCATTCCACAAGCATTTGCTGAGCATTTTTTAAGCACTGAAAAAAGTAGCAACAGTAAGACTTGCAAGGATCCTTACCTCATAGTTTTTATTTAAAGAGTACTATGTATTATTTTCATTGTTTTAATTGCCTGTAACTCATTGAATCTTGTTTTATGTTTTATCACAAAAATACCCTCAAATTTTTTTATGTCCTTAGAATAATGGTGCTCTAAAAGGACAATGAAGATTTTATAAAAGTTTTACTTTCATAATATGATCATATAACATATCAATCTATAACCCAATTTTTAATAGATTTAGTTTCTGTTTTAATTTTTTCCTGTTTAACTTTCTACTTTTCTTAATACTTTATTAATAACTAATCAAATCATATTGATATATTTATTAGAATAAGTATATAATGTCATTTATGCCTTAAAAAACTGATTAAACCTATCATAAGAGCTTATATGAGATGAGGACAAAAAAGAATTATTTGCAACATCAGTTGAAAACGAAGCCTTGTTACCTATATTTGCTGTATATACTTGGCCTATTGGCTGCCAAACCCATGCCCATCTGTTTAGATGGCAGGCTGCCTACTCATAAGTTGGCTGGTGTCTTATACTGTGACATGAGTTCCAGCCAATGACAGCTAACAAAATGCTTCAGGAGGCAGCTCTTCTTACAGGAGGTCCTTTCTCATGCCAAAGTTAGAGAAGCAGTTGGCATCATGCATCCATTTAAACTTTGTTACACCTGTTGACATTTTTGTGCCAAAATCAGACAATACAACAAATGAACAAGAGCAAGCACAATGGATTTAATGATGCTAAAATTAACCTTTCTTGCCCTCTTAGAAATAGATGCTAAATTTCACTGATGATTACTTACACAGTTGACATTTAATTAATAGTAAGTGAAGACTGTGTTCTAAATGACCAGAAAAGAGCGGGCAATAAGGTATCTTACTTCTCCAGGATTTGGGCCTTTAACACCTCATATTGTATCATGCAGCAAAAGTCAATAATTACACTAAATACCTCTTTTGCCTATCTTTTTAAAAAATGCAGATATATGTCAATCAAAGATCTCTTTCAAGATATTTTTCTTTTGCTAGAGAATAAAGGTAATTATTCCAATGATTCAGGCTCTCAAATGCATTGAAACTTAGAGTATCTCTTTTCTAGAACAGGAAAAGACTTGTAGGTGTGGAAGAGGGGGAGGTACACTGTTCACACTGCTTCAGAACTTCATTTGAACAAACAGCAGATGACCACTTAAAGTATACATACTGCAACAATATATTCATTCAAATAAAAGAATAAGATATGTTTTTGCATGGTTACAGTCATTGCTTGTATTGTTTTAATTGCTATATGTTGTATGTTTTATCACAAACATGCTCCTAAAACATATCTCCATAGGTAAATTATGTTTTCAGCAAGTACTTTAATTAAGATAGTACACAATTCCCCACTCTCCATCTCAACCCCACTTCTCCCTAAACTAAGACAAAGCCAGCACAATAGTTTTCTATTCAATGTCATGGAAATGACTCTGGGAAACAGGAAAAGTATTCACTTGTAAGAATAATGATAAAAATCATAAAATGATTAAACTCAGTTCAGTTCAGTCGCTCAGTCATGTCTGACTCTTTGGGACCCCATGGACTGCAGCATGCCAGGCCTCACTGTCCATCACCAACTCCTGGAATTTACTCAAACTCTTGTCCATTGAGTTGGTGATGCCATCCAACCATCTTGTCCTCTGTCGTCCCCTTCTCCTCCTGCCTTCAATCTTTCCCAGCATCAGGGTCTCTTCCAATGAGTCACTTCTTCGTATCACTTGACAAAATTATTGGACCTTCAGCTTCAGCATCAGCCCTTCCCATGAATATTCAGGACTGATTTCCTTCAGGATTGACTGCTTTGATCTCCTTGCAATCCAAGGGACCCTCAAGAGTCTTCTCCAACATCACAGTTCAAAAGCATCAATTCTTTGGTGCTCAGCTTTCTTTATGATCCAATTCTCATATCCATACATGACTACTGGAAAAATCATATCTTTGACTACACAGACTTTGTGAGCAAAGTAATGTCTCTGCTTTTTAAAATGCTGTCTAGATTGGTCATAGCTTTCCTTCCAAGGAGCAAGCATCTTTCAGTTTCACGGCTGTAGTCACCATCTGCAGTGGTTTTGGAGCCCAAGAAAATTAAGTCTATGTTTCCTTTGTTTCCCCATTTATTTGCCATAAAGTGATGGGGCTGGTTGCCATGATCTTCTTTTTGGAATGTTGAGTTTAAAGCCAGCTTTTTCACTCTCCTCTTTCATTTTCATCAAAAGGTTCTTTAGTTCCTCTTCACTTTCTGCCATAAGGTTGGTCATAGCTTTTCTTCCAAGAAGTAAGTATCTTTTAATTTCATGGCTGCAGTATAATAAAGAATAAATGACACAATGCAGCTTCAAACAATCTGTCTTCTGAGCCCCTAATCTTAATGACTGTATAACTCCATTTTTTCTCTTATCACTTTTATTTCATACTCTGTGCTTCAGTGGATACTGAACTTTTTAAAGCTTTTCCAACTTACCAGTCTCACTCAAACCCATTTCCTTTGCCTGACTTATGCTCTTTCCCCTGCCACTCACTTCTAAAGTATAACTTCTACTTGTTTTTAAGGTCCCACAGATTGGCATCACTCTCTTCTTTGGTCTGGTATCACTGCCTTCCTTGATGCCTCGATTTTGGGGTCAGTACTTCTACAGGTTCCCAGTTTACATCACTAACAGAATTTTTCATGTTGTATAGAAATTGAGTGAATTAATGTCTTTTTTCCAATCTGGATCATTAGTATTTTTAAGAGGAAAACCTCATCTGTCCTGTTCACTCTGTAAATGCAGCACTAGCAGGTGAATAGCACTAATATATTCTCAGTAATTATCTGATTTTCTCTTCAATCATTCAACAACTACTATGTGGCAGGCAGTGTTTAGGGCTTAGGGTTACAACAGTGAACACGATAGATAAAATGCTTGTTCTCATAAAGTTTATTTTGTTGTTAAGGATTGCTTGAGTAATAAAATAAATATGTAAACAAAGCAATAGATGGTAATAAACACCATAGACAAAAGTAAGATTGTGTGTGAGAATAGAGCGTGAGGTTGGCTGAAGATTTTGAATAAGGCAGTTTAAGAATGCTTCATGGGGAAAGTGACATTGGAGAAGAGATGAAGGAATAAGTGGTAAATTAATTAACATCTAGTGAAGAGGCAGTTCAAAGTAGGAAGAAAAGTCAAATGCAAATGTCCTCAGTCAGAAGCATGAATTGATACATGGATTTAGCAACATGGCAGTCACTAGCAACAATTATGCTCAGCTTTGTTTATGGTCCAGTTTTGAGAGCAATGGTCCAAAGTTGAGAGCAATTATGGTGGATTGGTAGGTGAATCCTGATAGAGTGGAAATCCTGATAGAATGGAGTAGAGATAATAAGGAGTTTATCTATGAAGAACAACAGAGAAATGACCATTGGAGGAGAAAGGAAGGTCATTAAATTTTTTTTTAAACTTAGTAGGAATAACAGTATGTTTGTATAATGATGGGGAAGCTTGAGCAGAGAGTAAAAACTTGATGATAAAGAGAGAGAGAAGGATTGCTGAACCAATGTACTTGAATACATGAGATAGGAGTGTCTCTCTATATAGAAGATCCCAATTAGCAATTACTTTTTATAGAGCAAAGTTTATTTTCCATTTGTGTAATTGTCAAGTTTCCTTCATAAACATATATTTTATTAATGAACCATAACACCTTATCTTCAAGTTGTTAATGCAGTAATTATTAATCACATGGTGGTTTTTCTGTTTATATGTTTTCCCATTAGAGGCAAAGAAATGTTTTTTAAAAATATTGACAAAAATATTAGATAGATCAATAGATAGATGGTGTAGTTTATAGAGTTTTGTTGTACTTATAGTTTTATGTAAAGTTCAAATTCTAACTCTATTTTACACAGATTTTTGACTATATAATCATTCTATCTCATTTTACTGAACTGTAAAATAGAAATATCAATGTTTTCTTTGTTGTGGACTTAGTGTTCGTATATCCAAATTTTATATGTTAAAATATGATCCCCATATGTAATGGTATTAAGAGGTAGGGCCTTTGAGAGTTGACTAGGATTAGATGTGGTCATGAGAGTGGAGTCCTCATACACAGAATTAGTGCCTTTATAAGAGTCAGGAGAAAACTCGCTGTTCGTTTCTTTTGGCCATGTGAGAATTCAAGGAGAAGTTGGCAGTCTGTAACCTGGAAGAGGGCCTCACCAGAAATCAGCCATGACAGCACCATGATCTGAGTCTTCTAGCTTCCAGAACCATAAGAAATATATTTCTGTTGTTTATAATGACCAGTCTCTGGTACTTTGTTGTGCTGTGCTGTGTTTAGGCATTCAGTCTTGTCCAATTCTTTTCTGACCCCATGGACTGTAGCCCAGCAGGCTCCTCTGTCCATGGCGATTCTCCATGCTAAAATACTGGAGTGGGTTGCCATGCCCTCCTCCAGGGGATCTTCCCAACCCAGGGATTGAACCCAGGTCTCCCGCATTGTAGGTGGATTATTTACCATCTGAGACACCAGGAAAGCCCAAGAATACTGGAATGGGTAGCCTATCCCTTCTCCAGGGGTCTTCCTCACCCAGGAATCGAACCAGGGTCTCCTGCATTGCAGGCAGATTCTTTACCAGCTGAGCTACCCAGGAAGGCCGGGTACTTTGTTAGAGCACCCCAAATGAGCTAATACAAGCTTACAAGTTTTTTATGATTAAATAAAACAGCAAATAATAATGTCTTTATTCAATCACCAACATATAAGGTGCATGACATATTTTCGCTTAACTATATTTCCTTTCAGAAGATTTCATACACCACAAAGTCAAGGATTTTACATTATTCACCTCTGCACTCCCAAACACAGTACCTGAACACTAGGTATTCAAAAAATAACTGTGAATGAATGTGATGCCACAGGTCCTAGCAAAGTTTAAGAGTAGTATGAAAACATGGTCCATAGCCTGAGGTCTTTTAGCTTTCTAATTTTTTTTTTAACCATTATTACAGAACTTCTGCCTCTATACAGGTTCATTGCTTTATTTGTTGTTGTTGTTCAGTTGCTAAGATGTGTTCGACTCTTTGTGACTCCATGAAATGCAGCACACCAGGTCTCTCTGTCCCTCACCATCTCCCAGAGTTTGTCCATTGCTTTACTGTCTTTGCCTAAAAATGAGTGATCTCATATCTTTGTTTATTGTAATTACATCAGATTGACCAAGCTGATATCATTTTAAGGCAGTCTGTACCAATGTCAAAGGACTTGAAACTGTGATATCAATATCTTTGTGTATTTTCTGCCAGTTGTGCTTGAAGAACTCAGAGATCATTCATACTCAACAAAAGCCAGTCCAATGAATTGTTTTAATGTGAATTACAGTGCCTATTTTAATAAGAAATGTAGTGTTTCTTTAATTAGCCTGGCCAGGCACCATGAGCTTGGTGCTGGGAAAGTTTTATATCAAAGTAGAGAAAGAAATATTGGGATGCTGAGGAAAATGTCTCGGAAACTAAATACTAATATCTGTGACACTGCCAATAGACCAGCAGTATTGAAGGACAGAAATTTCTACTGCTCAGTGGACTATTCACTTATTTTTTTTAAGAAATGATCTATTAATTAATCAAAATGAATTCTCTCATATTTGGCCTTTATTTCTCTTGCCTTAATCAGAATATTACATTTCATTTTGTGAAACAATATTTGATTAGTAAGTATCATTTCTGAAGAGTTATTATTGCAGTAGACTGAGGTTCAACAGTTTTCGAAAGTACTTGTAAAAATGCCTTCTATTGCAAATCCTCACCTAGGCTCCTTTCACAACTGTATTTGAAAATTAACACTCCTTTTTAAATGGCAACATAAATAAAATATATTTTGCCTTCAAAAGTAAAAGTGATGTGAAATAATTTTCAGAGATGCTTTCAGAAAAAAAAAATACAAAAGTTTTTTTTTCTCCTGGGCAGTTATAAATTACCAATACTGTGTTATAGTCTCGTCTGCTTTAAAAGAAAGGAGGGAACAGTAGATCTCGTTTATAAACTATGATTTATGCTTAGAATAGGAAAGAAACTATATTTTAAAAGTGTGTACATTCCACAAATTTCACTTTCTCTAAACTCTTTCCTCCCTTCATGCATTAGGATAAATCTCACTTTTACCCTGAAGGGAAGCTTTACATTCCACAAAGAAAAAAAAAAACAAGAAGAAGAAGAAACCAACTGAAAACAAGTGTTCTTTATACAACAAAGGAATCTATATGTCTGAAGGCTTTTTCTTTTATTAATGACTTTTTACTAAGAAGGGAAAATCTACTGTCTGGATAGGGCTTTGTACATATTTTTTAGTTCATATTGGTTACACTTTTATTAGCCTCAAAAATAGTTTCCATGGTAATAGCTCCATTTATATCTAATCTTAGAGCTGAATTACAGAAAACCTTCCCACTGGGTTGCATACAATACCATTTGACGGTTTCATCTAACCTATTATTTAGAGTAGGAATTATTTTAAATACTATCAAGTTGTTACATTCTATTCACGACTTCTCTTTTGTAATTCTCAAGTTAGTGAAATCTTTTAGTGTGTAATTTTGGAAGAACTGTGTTTAATTTCAATGTGCATTCTTAATAATTTTTATTACTTTTCCTTTTATGAATGCATTATAAGCTTAGACATAGATGATATTTTGTTTTCTTTTGTAACTTAAAACTCAAAAGGAATTATCAAAAAACATAATTATTTTAACCTAAAATCTGTATTATATCATAATATTATTGACTTCTAAAGAGTCTTGGATATAAAGGAATCACTTTCTCTAAAAGGTGCTCATAACCTGTGAACAGGAGTCATATATAAGTGAACGATGACCATAGATTCATAGGCTTTAAAGAGACTTTGAGAGGCTACCAAGCTTATTCTTCCAAATTTAGTCAGAACAGAAATTAAATCATCCAGTATGACTTTTTTCTAGAAAACATTCTATAAAGATGACATTTCTATTTTCCATGTTAATATACTTCAATGTTTTTCAGCCTTTATTTTTCAGAATTCTTTGCAGTTTTTAAATAAGGTGCATCCTGCATCAATTTAATGCACTTCCCCTGGCTCTCCCTGGTGGCTCAAATGATAAAGAATCCTCCTGCAATGCGTGAGATCTGGGTTCGATCCCTGGGTTGGGAATATCCCCTGGAGGAGGGGATGGCAATCCTCTCCAATATTCTTACCTGGAGAATCTCCATGGAGCCTGGCGGGCTACAGTTCATCCACAGGGTTGCAAAGAGTTGGACCTGACTGAGTGACTAAGCATCCACACACCCCTGGCTCTTGTTGCATTTGCTCACTGACATCTGTGAAATAATCTTTGGAAAGTCTCTAACATGCTTTAAATTGTAATTTTCTTAATAACAGCAACCAGAAACTGAAGAAATGTATAGAAACAATTCATTGGTAATATGAAATTACTAGGAAAACAGATAAATCCACATACTTAACAACCTCTAAAAATATTGGTTAAAAAGACTATTTTCGAGTGTTGAAAAGCCTTATGATACATTGTAAAATAAAAGGAAACTATCACATTGTAGCATGACTAGATTTTAAAACATGTGAATATAGAAGCTTAGAATAAAATATTTGCTCTGTTAATGACATTAAAATGTGAGTTTTTTTTCATATTCCATTTGCCAAGTTTTAAAAATGTTTCATTAGTTTAAATTTTTTACAAGAGAAAAATAAAATGAATGGGACAAGTACTATATGAAGTTAATCAAACACCCATTTCAACTTTTCCTCTGTTGTTTGCCTTCATTTTATAGGCTAAATGAACCAAAACACAGCGAAACCCTTCCTCCCCCAGCTTCCTCAACAGAGAGTGATAAACATACAAGGGAGTCTGAATCCTGAGATACAAGCAGACATCTGCTGGGATATAGTGATAGACAGCTATTTGGCAGTCCTTTATCCCTTACTCATTCACCTATTTTTCCAACCTTTAACGAAGTCTCCATGTCTACACTGAATTCTCTATCTAAGAACCACTACAGAAAATTCTTACATTGATTTTTATAACATTTATCTACTCTACCAACAGCAGCAATTTTGAGATTCTTGACATGAGAAAAAATAAATAAATCTGTATTTGTTTCAGTTACTACTGCCCAGAATTTTTGTTTCTTTCAGACAAAATAATTTCTCTGTGATCTAATAAACATACAATTTCAGTACCACTGTGAGTCTGATATTTTTGTAGCCCTATATGAAAAACACTTCAAGAAATGTATGCTGCTACCCAAATTCTTGGATTACAGAGTAACTTTGAACTCTTTTGTGCTTAAAATTTTTAAGGCTATTTTATTTTCTAGTTGCTTAAAAAAACTTAAATGAATGTAGATATTTTCAAATGAAAAGATGTGTCATTAGTTATGAATTATCTGTCACAAAGATTTTGATGATAAATAAATACATGAATATAAAGTCAATGATTGTTTTTCTCTTGAATATGATATATGTAAAGAAACAGGCTTAGCAAAATGCAGTTATAATTTATCAAGACAAAGTTGCTTGCATTTGAATTTTTCTAGCTTTTGATTAATCTTTACCAAGACAGAGAATGAGATGGTTGGATGGCATCACCAACTCAATGGACATGAATCTGAGAAAATGCCACGAGACAGTGAAGGGCAGGGAAACCTGGTTTTAAAGAGTAAGACACAATTGAATGACTGAACAATAACAAAGTTAGCCAGACTGAGATTAACACCAAGTATGCTTTCTGAAAGAAATTTTAGTAACTAGTAGCCATTATTATTTAAAAGTTCTTCCAGAATACATGTGTCTTATGGATTATGGGTCACATTATTGAGTTAGTTAATGCTAATCTCAAAAATAAAATAATTATCAATAAGAGACTTTGTGCCTTCATAGCTGAATCAAAAGTATAAAGAAGAACATAAACGAAGAAAATGTCATTTTGACACAGTCCTTTTGAACTCTATAAAAATTTGGAGATTACTATTTTTATTTTGGAGAAGGCAATGGCAAGCCACTCCAGTACTCTTGCCTAGAAAATTTTTATTTTAGCAAGTTAAAGGAGAGGCTGTAAGGGTGGAGATAAGACTAGGATCCAATAATTAGTGAAGTATTTCTGACTCCTAGTTCCTCTTCCACTCTTTCTGCTAAAGAAGTGGCAAAGATACCAAGCATATTGCTTGCCTTAGTATTTTTCTGAAAATCACTCGGGCAAAGGATTTCCAATGCAATTTTCTTTAATAGGAATCCATCTACAATCATACCAGCTTACTTGGTGAAATTCAATGGTTCTGTTTCTTCATAAGGGATATTAGTGTTCACTTTCCCACTTTTGTGCATCACAGAAGAAACATTTAACTCTCTTTTTGCATCTAACATCCATGACCATGCTGATATCTGCAATCTCTGAAAATGTTCAAAAATTAGGTTGAAATATTTTAAAGAAAATAGCAAAAGGCCTATTGGTACAGAAGATGTTTCCACTAGTTCCATGAAAAAAGCATTTTAATATCACTTTTACACCATATTTTTTCTTTAAAAAAGAAAAATTTTCTTTTCACTATAGTGAGAAGAAACAAATTATGTGAAATGCAGTACTTGGATGCAATTTCAAAAATGACAGAATGATCTCTGTTTGTTTCCAAGGCAAACCATTCAATATCACAGTAATCCAAGTTTATGTCCCCACCAATAATGCTAGAAGCTGAAGTCGAATGGTTCTATGAAGACCTACAAGACCTTATAGAGCTAACACCCAAAGAAGATGTCCTTTTCATTATAGGGGACTGAAATGCAAAAGTAGGAAGTCAAGAGATACCTGGAATAACAGGCATATTAGGCCTTGGAGTACAAAATGAAGCAGGGCAAAGGCTAACAGCGTTTGGCCAAGAGAATGCATGGGTCATAGCAAACACCCTCTTCCAACAACATAAGAGAAGATTCTACATGAGGACATTACCAGATGGTCAATACCGAAATCTGATTGATTATATTCTTTGCAGCCGAAGATGGAGAAGGTCTATACAGTCAGCAAAAACAAGACCAGGAGGTGACTGTGGCTCAGATCATGAACTCCTTATTGCCAAGTTCAGACTTAAATTGAAGAAAGTAGGGAAAACCACCAGACCATACAGGTATGACCTAAACCAAATTCCTTACGATTATACAGTGCAAGTGACAAATGGATTCAAGGGATAACATCTGATAGAGTGCCTGAAGAACTATGGATGGAGGTTCACAACATTGTGAGGAGGCAGTGATCAAGACCGTCTCCAAGAAAAAGAAATGCAAAAGGGCAAAATGATTGTCTGAGGAGGCCTTATGAATGGCTGAGAAAATAAGAGAAGCTAAAGACAAAGGAGAAAAGGAAAGATAGACCCATTTGAATGCAGAGTTTCAAAAAAGAGCAAGGAGAGATAAGAAAGCCTTCCTCAGTGATCAATGCAAAGAAATAGAGACAAACAATAGAATGGGAAAGACTAGAGATCTCTTCAAGAAAACTAGAGATACCCAGAGAACATTACATGCAAAGATGGACACAATAAAGGACAGAAATGGTATGGACATAACAGAAGCAGAATATATTAAGAAGAGTTGGCAAGAATAGGGAGGAGAACTATACAAAACAGATCATCATGACCCAGATAACCACAATGGTGTGATCACTCATCTAAAGCCAGACACCCTGGAATGTGAAATCAAGTGGGCCTTAGGAAGAATCACTATGAACAAAGCTAGTGGAGGTGATGGAATTCCAGTTGGGCTATTACAAATCCTAAGAGATGATGTTATGAAAGTGCTGCACTCAATATGCCAGCAAATTTGGAAAACTCAGCAAAGGCCACAGGACTGAAAAAAGTCAGATTTCATTCCAATCCCAAAGAAAGGCAATGCCAAAAAATGTTCAAACTACCACACAATCTCACACACTAGCAAAGTAATGCTCAAAATTCTCCAAGCAAGGCTTAACAGTACATGAACCGTGATCTTCCAGATGTTGAAGCTGGATTTGGAAAAGGTAGAGGAACCAGAGATCAAATTGCCAACATCTGTTGGATCATCAAAAAAGGAAGAGTTCCAGAAAAACATCTACTTCTGCTTAATTGACTATGCAAAAGCCTTTGACTTTGTGGATTACAACAAATTGTGAAAAATTCTGAAAGAGATGGGAATACCAGACCACCTGACCTGCCTCCTGAGAAATACGTATGCAGGTCAAGAAGCAACAGTTAGGACTGGACATGGAACAACAGACTGGTTCCAAATCAGGAAAGGTGTATGTCAGGCTGCATATGGTCACCCTGCTTATTTAACTTATATGCAGAGTACATCATGTGAAATGCTGGGCTGGATGAAGCACAAGCTGGAATCAAGATTGCCAGGAGAAATATCACTAACCTCAGATATGCAGATGACAGCACCCTTATGGAAGAAAGTGAAGAGGAACTAAAAAGCCTCTTGATGAAAGTGAAAGAGGAGAGTGAAAAAGTTGGCTTAAAGCTCAACATTCAGAAAACTAAGATCATGGCATCTGGTCCCATCAGATCAGATCAGACTAGTCGCTCAGTCCTGTCCGACTCTTTGCAACCCCATGAACTGCAGCACGCCAGGCCTCCCTGTCCATCACCAACTCCTGGAGTTCACTCAGACTCACGTCCATCGAGTCAGTGATGCCATCCAGTCATCTCATCCTCTGTCGTCCCCTTCTCCTCCTGCCCCCAATCCCTCCCAGCATCAGAGTCTTTTCCAATGAGTCAACTCTTTGCATGAATGGCCAAAGTACTGGAGTTTCAGCTTTAGCATCATTCCTTCCAAAGAAATCCCAGGGCTGATCTCTTTCAGAATGGACTAGTTGGATCTCCTT
This sequence comes from Bubalus kerabau, assembly GCF_029407905.1. Taxonomy (NCBI): domain Eukaryota; kingdom Metazoa; phylum Chordata; class Mammalia; order Artiodactyla; family Bovidae; genus Bubalus; species Bubalus kerabau. The sequence goes on along the minus strand of NC_073629.1, from coordinate 63,757,589 downwards.
GCAGTCCAAGGGACTCTCAAGAGTCTTCTCCAACACCACAGTTCAAAAGCATCAATTCTTCAGCGCTCAGCCTTCTTCACAGTCCAACTCTCACATCCATACATGACCACAGGAAAAACCATAGCCTTGACTAGACGAACCTTTGTTGGCAAAATAATGTCTCTGCTTTTGAATATGCTATCTAGGTTGGTATTAACTTTCCTTCCAAGGAGTAAGCATCTTTTAATTTCATGGCTGCAGTCACCATCTGTAGTGATTTTGGAGCCCATCACTTCATGGCAAATAGATGGGGAAACAATTGAAAAGTGAGAGACTTTATTTTTCTGGGCCCGAAAATCACTACAGATGGTAACTGCAGCCATGAATTTAAAAGACGCTTGCTCCTTGGAAGGAAAGCTATGATCAACCTGGACAGTAAATTAAAAAACAGAGACATTACTTTGCCAACAAAGGTCTGTCTAATCAAAGCTATGGTTTTTCCAGTGTCATGTATGGATGTGAGAGTTGGACTATAAAGAAAGCTAAGTGCTGAACTGTGGCATTGGAGAAGACTCTTGAAAGTCCCTTGGACTGCCAGGAGATCCTACCTGTCTATCCTAAAGGAAATCAATCCTAAACATTCATTGGAAGGACTGATGCTGAAGCCTAAACTCCAATCCTTTGGCCATCTGATGCAAAGAACTGACTTACTGGAAAAGACCCTGATGCTGGAAAAGATTGAATGTGGGAGGAAAAGGGGATGACAGAGGCTGAGATGGTTGGATGGCATCACTGACTCAACGGACATGAATTTTTGTAAGCTCCAGAGGTGATGGACCTGGAGGCCTGGTGTGCTACAGTCCACAGGGTTGCAAAGAGTTAAACATGACTGAATGACTGAATTGATACAAATGTTCCTGGAAAATCACTTGTCTTTCAAGTGGGAGTTCACCATTGAATAGTGATTTCTTTACCTGGAATGAGAACAGCTTATCACAAAAGGAGAAAATGGAAATATTGGGTGAACTCTGAATTAACAATTATGGTTACACTTCACAGCATTTAACATGTTTTTCTGATTAAAAATGTCAGCACTTAAAAACACTATTTTACAATTATAGATTTATGATTTTATTTTTACTATAAAATTTTAGTTTAGCTGCTAAGATCATCTTTAACTCCACTACTATTCTTAACATTTCTCATAAAAAATAAAATTAATAAAAAAGCAATACTATCAATGATGTTCTTTGAAGTAAAAATGCTTCATATTTTATTATTAGATATTTATGTTTCAAACTTTTATTTCAACTACAACAGTTTCATCAATAAAATCTTCAAAGATGTTTAATTATTTAATAGCTCATACATGATTCGCTACTCTCCTTTGCTTCTTAGTCCTTGCTACAAATTTTTTCTGCAGTTTATTTAACCCATTGAAATGTTTATGCCATGATAGCTATGAATAGGCTCACAGATTTATGTTTGTGTTTCAGGAGACATTTATAATCCAAACTGATTTTCACTATCAGTAAAAATATACATGCTTTTTAAGGAAAAATTGAACAAGAAAATATTGGATGAATTCAGCATAGGTATTTTTACATCAATAAGAAAACAAAGAATCTTATATGTTGTTATAATCAGAATATTCATCATATTTCCAAGAAACACATTAAGTAGATTTTAACAAGTATAACTATTTTGAAAGCTGAGCACCAAAGAATTGATGCTTTTGAACTGTGGTGTTTGAGAAGACTCTTGAGAGTCTCTTGGACTGCAAGGAGATCCAACCAGTCCATTCTAGAGATCAGTCCTGGGTGTTCTTTGGAAGGAATGATGCTGAAGCTGAAACTCCAGTACTTTGGCCACCTCATGTGAAGAGTTGACTCATTGGAAAAGACTCTGATGCTGGGAGGGATTGGGGGCAAGAGGAGAAGGGGACGACAGAGGATGAGATGGCTGGATGGCATCACTGACTCGATGGACGTGAGTTTGAGTGAACTCCGGGAGTTGGTGATGGACAGGGAGGCCTGGCGTGCTGCGATTCACGGGGTCACAAAGATTCGGACACAACTGAGTGACTGAACTGAACTGAATTGAATTTTAATCTCATCAATTTAATGGAAATAAATGTATTCTTATACCAGCGAGAGTGAAATGAGAGGGTTAAAAATTGAGATGACTTTCAGAAAGAAAATGAATTTTAGTGTTTGTGTCATCTATGGCATTTTTTCATACTAGTCACTGGATAAACTGGGAGTAAGGGTGAACCAGAAAGAAGAACACTTAAATATATTCTGAACTCTAGTTGTCCTGAACGAAAATATTTAAACACATACTATTTTCAAAATTGTTTAACAGTCTCTGCCTGTGTTTTTTAAATCAAATATCAAGAAATAAATTAAATCAATTTTTAAAAGGTATCATTAAGTTTCTACCTTTAAATGCCAGAAGAGTCGAAAATAGCTCAATATTTAGAACTTGCTAACTTTTTTTCATGTGTGACCAATAAAACAGTGTTAGGTGAAATGGACTTTGCTATGTTTGTAAATTTTATTAGAAATTAGCTGTTTCTAGGAAGCTAAAACATTTCAACTGAAGCCAAGAGTGCAGAAGGAAGGAGGTTTAGTATTTTGAAAGAATAATGAAACCAAAGAATTGCAGCCAGATTTTGAAGGAGAATCTAAATGCTGTTTGGGGGAAAGATGACTGAATGAATTACCAGTGGTTGTTTGTCACCTCCCAAAGCTCTGCTGCAGAAAGACAGTCTTGAATACCTTTTATAATCCTTTTTTCTTTCAAGTCAAGTCAAGCAGAATATAGTCAAAGGCTTAATTTTCACTGAAATCTTCCCTGTGAAATTAGACCTTCCAAATCCAACTTTTCCCAGCTGTCTCTCTTTTTTTTTTTTAACAGTAAGTAATCAGTGTTTAATTATTTGACTTTTACATGGGACAACCTTTGAGACTTTGTGGACTTATTAAGGCCTCAAGGTGCATTGTTCAGTCTGTTCAATGACCTTGGATATCTTGTTAGTAATACTAACAGCGGTCAGATTAGAAATGGGGGAAGTAGACTGTAACTCACTCTTTGAGTACCATTGCACACTCTCTAAAAGCCTTAGATTATTTAATTTTTGACATGATTGGACATAAGGTGGAAATGAAAGCATAGTTCCAGAATTCTGTGTTTGCTAATGATTGCAGTTTCATTACTGATAGCTGGCGCTTGAGGCTTTCAGATGAGAGGTATTGTTTTGTGATTACAAGACAGAAAATGAAGAGAAGAGATGGAAGAAGTGCTTTTATTTTATCAGAAATATGTAATTTAAAACCAAATTATGTTCTTTAGTGATTAACTTATTTATAATATCTGTTTAGGTGATGCATATTCCATCTTTTATTTAAAACTTTGCAGATATAAGTGGAAAATTTTAAATTGACCTAAATTTAAACTTATACCACTTTCAAAATTGTTTCACAGACTGTATCTGTATAAAAATAATAATATTAAAATATGGTTTTGTTTTTTACTTTTTAATCAAATATTGGGAAGCCTATTAAACTAATTTAAAAAGGAAATCATTGGGTTCTCTACCTTTACATGCTAGTAATTAATTGAAGATTTGTCTGTGATTCATGGGAAAATGACTAAAAATAATTTACGTGGTTTCACACATATTTTCTACCCTACTCACACCAAAGTTTCTTTTGAGAGTCATTACAAAAAGGCACATATATAACAAAAGATCAATAGAAATCAAAATCATAGAAATAATGACTTCATTTTAACAAGGCCTTATAGTGTGGAATTATTAATCAATTATTTTAATCTTTCAGATTTAAGTATTATTTGTAATGAGTTTAATCTGTTTCTTATATTTTCTCCTTCAAAAATTTTTTTTGCTTCCCAGGTGCTACAGTGGTAAAGAAAAAGTGAAAGTGTTAGTTGCTCAATCATGTCCAACTCTTTGCGACCCCATGGTCTGTCCATGGAATTCTCCAGGCAAGAATACTGAAGTGGCTTGCCATTCCCCAGGGGGTCTTCCTGACCCAGAGATATAACTTGGGTCTCCTGCGTTGCCAACAGATTCTTACCATCTGAGCTACCAGGGAATCCGAAGTGGTGCAGTGGTAAAGAGCCTGCCTGCCAATTCAGAAGATACAAGAGACACAGGTTCTATCCTTGGGCTGGGAAGATCTTCTGGAGGAGGAAATGGCAACCCTGTCCAGTATTCTTTCCTGGAAAATTCCATGAACAAAGGAACCTGGATGGCTACAGTCTATGGGGTCGCAGAGCTGAACACATGACTGAGTGTTCATGACTCAGGACAGCTATTCCTTATACTCCACATAGAGAGAAACTGAATAGACAATATTTTACAAATACTTTTCCCAGTGTCTTAATTTAGATGTCTTGATTCAAATCTTTCTAGACTAAATCCATTAAAAAAAATTGCCTTGAATTTTTTTTTTTATTCAATAGGTACAACCAGGCTGCAGATTCTGAATGAGGATGTGATCTTGTTCATTGTTCTGACCTTACTGTACATGTACTCTGCCACACACTGATGAGGCATGAGGTATCCCATGTGTTAAATAAAAGAATAAAACAGGTAATATGGCTGGCCCACATACATAGCAAGTGGACAATGTCAATACTTTCCTTTTTAAGATAAACTGCTCTTTTTCTAGCCCTTGTCTATACCTACAAAGTCAAATTATTTGTTATTCCTGGTTATTGTTATAATTTGATTTTATTTTGCTTTCCTACATTTTCTAATTTTTTGCAATGATTATATATTGCTTTAACATCAGAAAAAAGCAATAAACATGATTTGAATAATTGTTAGAACAATTTCAAAAGAAAAAATCCTGAGAAAAATAGATAGTATTTACCCAGAGTGAAGATTGCTTACAGGAACTGAGAAATTTAAAAGAAAAAAAAAAGTGTAAATTTACTTTTAATTAACCAAGAGTGTTTGATCACTCACATACCAGTTTTTAGTGTATGTTTTACAGTACAAAAATAAGTATGCTGCTGCTGCTAAGTCGCTTCATAGCTATTTTATAAAGTTGTCCTAAGGTTCAAATTAGATAAAATGAAAGTACCTAGCACTGTGCATTGGAGAAGGCAATGGCAACCCACTCCAGTGTTCTTGCCTGGAGAATCCCAGGGACGGGGGAGCCTGGTGGGCTGCCGTCCATGGGGTCGCACAGAGTCGGACACGACTGAAGCGACTTAGCAGCAGCAGCAGCACTGTGTATGATGGAATAAACATCCAAAGGGATGAGGGAGAGGAGGAATAGACAAGAAACAGCAGAAGAAAAGGAGATGAAGAGGGGGACAAAGAGGAGAAAGAAGAAAAACAAGGGGGTTAGGGAGATGGAGGAGAAGGAGGAGGAGAGGAGGAAAGGAGAAGAAAGAGATGAACAAGAAAGGGGAGAGGGAGGAAGAGGAGATTCTTATGCTATTTTATATCTTGGTGCTTTTCTTTTCCTTTGCAGGTGTAAAGTGTGTATCTGAATTAACTGTGTTATTCTGGTGTTTTTTCCTTTTTATAAAGCTCAACATTCAGAAAATGAAGATCATGGCATCCGGCCCCATCACTTCATGGGAAATAGATGGGGAAACAGTGGAAACAGTGTCAGACTTTATTTTGGGGGGCTCCAAAATCACTGCAGATGGTGACTGCAGCCATGAAATTAAAAGACGCTTACTCCTTGGAAGAAAAGTTATGACCAACCTAGATAGCATATTCAAAAACAGAGACATTACTTTGCCAACTAAGGTCCATCTAGTCAAGGCTATGGTTTTTCCTGTGGTCATGTATGGATGTGAGAGTTGGACTGTTAAGAAGGCTGAGCGCCGAAGAATTGATGCTTTTAAACTGTGGTGTTGGAGAAGACTCTTGAGAGTCCCTTGGACTGCAAGGAGATCCAACCAGTCCATTCTGAAGGAGATCAGCCCTGGGATTTCTTTGGAAGGAATGATGCTAAAGCTGAAACTCCAGTATTTTGGCCACCTCATGCGAAGAGTTGACTCATTGGAAAGGACTCTGATGCTGGGAGGGATTGGGGGCAGGAGGAGAAGGGGACGACAGGGGATGAGATGGCTGGATGGCATCACCAACTCGATGGACGTGAGTCTGAGTGAACTCCAGGAGTTGGTGATGGACAGGGAGGCCTGGCGTGCTGCAATTCATGCGGTTGCAAAGAGTCGGACAAGACTTAGCGACTCAACTGAACTGAACTGATTGCTACTATTTATAGATGTCTCAGATACAAAATTCGGTCTTTTACATAAAAATAATCTCATTTAATCTATATAAGTGCCCTGTAAAATGGATACTGTCTTCATTTTAAAGATGAATAAACTGTGATTTACAGAGTAACACAAACCTAGAAAAGTCTCAGACATTTCAAACTTGTTATTTATGCATATGATTTTACAATCTTAAAAGAATTTGTATTTTCACTTAATATATTTTTTGCCATTCCAATGGCTGAGGTAATTTTTTTTTGAAAAATCAGTTATGTAAAGTTGTAATATGAACAGCGGCAGAAAATTCAATTTCAAACTATTTTCTGGTTACAGTACAGGTAGTTGCTTAAATTCAAGAGACAATGAATTCCTTCTGTAACAATTTCAACCAAAATAAGAACCAATATTGCTTATGTTTTACTCACTTCAAATATGGAAACTCTCTTCTATTAAAAAAAATTCTTTCAATTTTTGCCAAAAAGAACATTCTAGATTATTTCATTGTTGTTTTGAAATGTTAAAAAACTAAAACTTAGAAAAGTTTTGAGCAAAATATTCTGCATCTATAAATTTAGAGTTTGTTAGTTTTATTAAATTTATATCAGGTACATTCTTTTTTGTTACATTAGAAAATATTTCTTATTTTCTATACCCTCCTTCTGTACCCTCAAAAATCTTTTTTGGATTACCTAGTTCATTTTCACCTAGTAGACAGAAGCAAAATAAATTTTAATTTTCTGGTTAACAAAGTGACAAGTTAAATATTATTTAGCTAATGATCCTACATTTTAAAATTTATTTTAATTTAATTTTAGTTATCTTTAAAGTATAATATTTTCCCAATAAGAGCATAAATTTTATACTTTTATTATTGCCAATGATTTTGTAGCTATCTGATGATTGGTTAATCACCAAATTTGTAAAATTGCCACTTTTCTCTAGATTCTTTCCCTTTTTCAAGGAAACAAATAAAAGTGATTGATCTATTTTCTTGGTTTAGACTGGTTTGAACCTTGAAATAACTTGGAAGTAAATAACTGACCTAATTATGTACACAGTGGAGATGTTTAACAAACATACAAAGTATACCTTGCCTGACTGCAAAATAAAAGTGCTAGACTGTGTTCTCCTGCTTGGGGAAAAAGCTGTGGTAATAAAAGCATATTAAAATAACTACCCCTCTAACACTAACATCTCTTATTTCACACACAATCCAATTTGATAATAGAGGTTATGTATTGTGGGAAGAAAGTTAAAGCATTCAGAAGCTCTCCTGCAATTTGCAGTGTGTTTCTTATTTAATTCTTTAATGTTTTTCTTTAAAAAGCTTAAGATTTGGCTTTCTATTTTTAAGTTTGGAGGTTTGGGGTCTTCTTTGGTTTTCAGGGTATATAAGATTTCTCCTTGAGGTGGGAAGAGAGTGGCTGGGGAGAAAGTAAAGGAGGGGATATATTTATATTAAGAACAACAACAAAAAAGGAAACAGATGACCTTTTCTTTCAAAACTACCCTATAGGAATACATGTATATCAGTGACTTGAGGTGCCTCACCTGAATGACCACAAATAAAAGTTACCTGTATCTTTGGCTGCCAGGCTATGATAAACTATAAAGAGTTTCTGTTCAAAGATGATATAATACTGTTAACAGGGAAAGAAGTCAGCAGGGCATATCCTTTGGAGACTAATATTCTTCATATCTGAAATTCAGCTTTGGTCAAGGACTCCAAAAGAGACTTTAGAGATTGGGAACCTGTGTGTTTTTGTAGTGGAATTTGACAAGCATGACATTTCTTGCATCTCAAGCATGCCAGGTAGCTTTCATGACAGAATCCTAGTTGTTTGTGTTCTTTGCTAAATTATAAGTTATCTTAGCATACACAATTATCTTCAGATATTTTTTGGAATGCTTTGAAGCATGCATGTGTATGTGTATGTCAGGCAGGGGAGTTATATTACCAATGTTAACATTTTGAAAACAGAAAGCAATGAAGCTTTCCACGTTTTCCCGCAAGCCAGGTATGACTTCCCTGGTGGCTCAGAGAGTAAAGCGTCTGTCTACAATACAGGAGACCTGGGTTCTTTCTCTAGGTTGGGAAGATTCCCTGGAGAAGGAAACAGCAACCCACTGCAGTACTCTTGCCTAGAAAATCCCTTGGACGGAAGAGCTTGGTGCAGACTACTGTCCATGGGGTCGCAAAGAGTCAGGCACGACTGAGCAACTTCACTTTCTTACTTTCTTTCTTTTAATTTTATTGAAGAATGATTGACAAAATCAATAGTATATATTTGAAATGTAAAATGTGAACAGAGGAGCCTGGTGGGCTATATAGTCCTTGGTATCCTCACTATAAAGACACACAAAGTTTATATATGTGACGAGAATTTATTCTGCCATAGAAAAGGAAATCCTGCTTTTGTGACATGGCAGAAGCTGGTTTATGCTCAGTGAAATCAGTCAGATAGAGGAAGACAAATACTGTATATCCTTTGCATGTGGTGGTGGTGCTTTGGTTCCTAATTCATATTTGATTCAGACACCAAGGACTGTAGCCCACCAGGCTCCGCTGTTAATGCGATTTCCTAGGCAAGGACGTGAGTGGGTTGCCATTTGCTTCTCTAATTACTCAAATGTAGACTCTCCCCTAAAAAGCCAATGCAAAGAAATAAAGGAAAACAATAGAATGGGAAAGACTAGAAATTTCTTCAAAAAAACTAGAGATACCAAGGGAAATTTCATGCAAAGATGGGTATAATAAAGGACAGAAATAGTATGGACATAACAGAAGCAGAAGATATTAAGAGGTGGCAGGAATACACAGAACTATACAAAAAAGATCTTCATGACCCAGATAATCACGATGGTGTGATCACTCACCTAAAGCCACACATCCTGGAATGCAAAGTCAAGTGGGCTTAGGAAGCAACACTATGAACAAAGCTAGCGGAGGTGATAGAATTCCAGTTAAGCTATTGCAAATCCTAAGAGATGATGCTGTGAAATTGCTGGACTCAATATGTCAGCAAATTTGGAAAACTCAGCAGAGGTCACAGGACTGGAAAAGGTCAGATTTCATTCCAATCCCAAAGAAAGACAATGTGAAAGAATGCTCAAACTACCATGCAATTGCATTCATCTCACACACTAGCAAAGTAATGTTCAAAATTCTCCAATCCAGACTTCAACAGTACATGAACTGTAAATTTACAGATGTTCAAGCTGGATTTAGAAAAGGAAGAGGGACCAGAGATCAAATTGCCAACATCCATTGGATCATCAAAAAAGCAAGAGAATTCCAGAAAAGCTTCTGCTTTAATGAATATGCCAAAGGCTTTGACTGTGTAGATCACAACAAAGTGTGGAAAATTCTGAAAGAGATGGGAATACCAAACCACCTGACCTGCCTCCTGAGAAATCTACATGCAGACCAATAAGCAACTGTTAGAACTGGACATGGAACAACAGACTGGTTCCAAATTGGGAAAGGAGTATATCAAAGCTATATATTGTCACCCTGCTTGTTTAACTTATATGCAGAGTACATCATGAGAAACACTGGGTTGGATGAAACACAAGCTAGAATCAAGATTGCCAGGAGAAATATCACTAACCTCAGAAATGCAGATGGCATCACCTTTATGGCAGAAAGTGAAGAAGAACTAACTAGCCTCTTGATGAAAGTGAAAAGGGAGAGTGAAAAAGTTGGCTTAAAGCTCAACATTCAGAAAACTAAGATCATGGCATCTGGTCCCAACACTTCATGGCAAATAGATGGGGAAACAATGGAAACAGTGAAAGACTTTATTTTTGAGAGCTCCAAAACCACTGCAGTTGGTGACTGCAGCCATGAAATTAAAAGATGCTTGCTCCTTGGAATAAAAGTTATGACCAACCAAAAAGCATATTAAAAAGCATAGACATTACTTTGCCAACAAAAGTCCATCTAGTCAAAGCTATGGTTTTTTCCGTAGTCATGTATGGATGTAAGAGTTGGAATATAAAGAAAGCTGAGCGCTATAGAATTGATGCTTTTGAACTGCAGTATTGGAGAAGACTCTAGAGAGTCTCTTGGACAGCAAGGAGAGCTAACCAGTCAGTCCTAAAGGAAATCAGCCCTGAATATTCATTGGAAGGACTGATGCTGAAGCTGAAACTCCAATACTCTGGCCACCTGATGCAAAGAGCTGACTCATTGGAAAAGCCCCTGATGCTGGCAAAGATTGAAGCCAGGAGGAGAAGGGGATGACAGAGCATGAGATGCTTGGACGGCATCACCGACTCAGTAGACATGAAGTATGAGTAAACTCCAGGAGTTGATGATGGACAGGGAGGCCTGGTGTGCTGCAGTCAATGGGGTCACAAAGAGTTGGACACAACTGAGTGACTGAACTGAACTGATAGGATAGATATACACCATTATGCATATAATTTGATATATATATATTCCATCATATACATGTATATCACATATTCTTTATTCACTCATTCATCTGTTGAAGGACTTCTTTGTTGTTAATTAACTCAATTGTGTCCTACTTTTTAAAACCCATGGACACAGCACACCAGGTTTCCCTGTCATTCACTATCTCCCTGAGTTTGCTCAAACTCATGTCTATTGATTCGGTGATGCCATCCAACCATCTCATCCTCTTTTGTCCCCTTCTCCCCCTATCCTAAATCTTTCCCAACATCAGCGACTTTTCCACTGGGTTGGTTCTTCACATCAAGTGGCCAAACTATTGAGAATTCATCTTCAGCATCAGTCCCTTCAGTGAATATTCAGGGTTCATTACCTTTAGGATTGATTATTTTGATCTTCTTGCTGTCCAAGGGACTTTCAAGAGTCCTCTCCAGCACCACAACTCAAAAGCATCAATTTTCTGTGCTCATCCTTCTTTATGGTCCAACTCTTACATCTGACATGACTACTGACTAGAAAAACCACAGTTTTGAGTCGATGGACCTTTGTCAGCAGAGTGATATCTCTGCTTGTTAATACACTGTCTAGGTTTGTCATACCTTTCCTTCCAAGGAGCAAGCATCTTTTAATTTCATGGCTGTAGTCACCATCTGCAGTGCTTTTGGAGCCCAGGAAATTAAAATCTGTCGAGATGGCTTCCTAAATAAGTTCTTTAGGTAAAATTAAAACACTACTTAATTTTGCCCCAATTACACACAAATAAAGAAAAACAAGTCACTTCTCAGAGATGAATGCAGGTATGTCTATATTTTAAAATTTTCAAACCACAAAATAATTACTTCATATATGCCTTATATAAAAATGCAATGTGTTAGAGGGAGATATAAAAATGAATATAAAAAAAACTTTCCCCTTTTAAACTGACAATCTAGATGTAAATATTTTTCAGTTGCACACATTACTTTGTAAATATGTGGTATTAAGGGCAATTTAAAAAATATTTCTTAAATAGTTTTAAGCCTTTGCCTTCTTTTCAGAGGTATAGTGATGTTGTTGGACATTCCTAAGACAAAATGTTCTGCTGATATATCTATTAACAGACTATACAAAATACATGGATTTTGTAAATTGTCTGCATACTAGCAAGATAATATCTTGTACTAAAATCTGTCCTGGCTGATTCAGGAATAATTTATACAATATTTGGTTAATCATGTTCTAACATGTAACAATGCCATTCAAATCAGAAGCTATTTTGCCTTTTTGTAAAGTTTGTCTTGCTGTTTATGCCAGCTTTGTTTGCTGGTTAAGATTTTGGGCATAAAGGCTTGGAGCATTGGCTCTGGAGGCATTAAATGATCAGTATCTATATCTGGACTCTTCTGCCTCTAAACTGAATAAATTCAGACAAGTTCTTTATTCTCCTGAAATCTCTCTAATCTTCCTGGACCTCAGAAACAGTGTATTCCTTGTAGGGTTTTGAAGGAATTAAATAAATTAATCTATGCAGAGTTTGTTAGTTTGCCTAGGACACAGTAAACGCTATATAAACATCAGATGCTTTATCTGGAGGCATTGATCTTTACATGTGGTAAATACTAACATCTAATTAAATTGCTACTCAATTCTAACATCGAATTAAGTTACTCTTTATGCTTAGTAGTTGAAACTTAATTCATTTAATAATGTTAGCCTTATTTAATATATCTATTAAACATAATAAAAATAAATATTTCTTGAGCATTATTTATGGTAAACACATTAATGAAGTATAAGAAAAGGCTCAGTGATTAAAGGATTGGCTAATTTTGATTCAATCCCCTATTCATCTTTCCAGCTCATTTCTCTCTCTCTCTCTTTTTAACTATGTAAGGGAAGTCAATAATTTTTACCATCTCTCTGTCCATCTAATATTTATCAGTCTGTTTCTGGGATCCTTATTGTTGTTCAGCTGATGTTTTATCTAGTGTGTATTGCAGACTTCAGAGAAACAAAGAGTAAAGAGGGAATTTGCAGAAGGCCTTAACTTGGCACATCCAAAGGGAAAGAATTTTCAGGCACAAGGGACTTTGTTGTCTGGTGAGATAACAGGAAAAAGAAAACATATAGAGGATGAATCAAGTGAGTTCTAAGAAACAGAAAGAAAATAAGATATTTAAGAATTGTCAAATTTCTGAGAGTAAGAAGAAAATTAATGACACCCTTGCAAATCAGATAGTTTCTCAAAGAAGTCGTCTCTAATCAAATCTTTACTGGCTTCAGAGGGTTTTTTGAGAGCAATATTTTTTTCATTGGTGAAGGTATTTTATAATATGCATTTATAAAACCCATGTCTCATATTTGGGGACTTTCACAGAAATCCCTTTTTACCTAAACGTTTTCTATAGGAATATATAGGTTCAATGGATTAATGGAAGTATTTTAAACAAAGATGTGAACCTCATAAAATTAGCTTAAATATTTTGCATCCTCATACTTTGGAAAAAAAGGTGTGTGAATTGGTTATTATAATACTGAGTGAATGCATCCAGTTAACTGAGGCTCATGGAGCTTAAATACCTAGACTGAGGTCACAGCTAATCTGTGTGCCAGGAGGAGTAAGATGCAAGTGAAGATCTATGGAGACAAGTGAAGAACAGGTTGTACAGTAACTACAAGGGAGGGTGTGCGCATGTGTGTGTGTGTGTGCGCGTGTGCATGTGCACATAGAGTGAGGGGAGAGGAAAGTTGGAGGAAAATCCAAAGAGGCAGACATAACCCTGGGTAAAAAGAGGGTGGTGAACTTTTGAACCCCACCAGTACACAAAGCATACAATAATACCCACCCACTCAATTCTGCAGGTAATACAATCACAGTTCACAGAGTAAATAAAGCCTAATCCCACCAGGGTGTACTTCAAATAAGAACTTTGTTTCACTGGTATTAGTTCCTTATTTTTTCAGTTGCTTCTAGGTTCTTTAAATATTTGTATCATCAGTATTGCTCTTGGCTTCTATGCTTTTAAAGATAAGGACCAACAGCTTAATTTTGCAACTAAAAAACACCCAGTAATATACCAAGAATATGGAATATTTTATAGAAATGCTTAATATGTTTTTAATTATAATTTTATGCTTATATTTTCCAAATGTAAATTAATTGTTTAATTATCTAATTTAATGTTATTTAAATAATTTTGGTAGGACATAATAACTGAATGAAATTATTCTTCTTAGAGATTAAAAAATTACTTTGTAACACTTTAACTTCATAAAGCTAAGCTAAGTCATTTCAGTCGTGTCCGACTCTGTGCGACCCCATAGACAGCAGTCCACCAGGCTCCCCCGTCCCTGGGATTCTCCAGGCAAGAACACTGGAGTGGGTTGCCATTGCCTTCTCCAATGCATGAAAGTGAAAAGTGAAAGGGAAGTCGTTCAGTCGTGTCCGACCCTCAGCGATCCCATGGACTGCAGCTTTCCAGGCTCCTCCATCCATGGGATTTTCCAGGCAAGAGTACTTCATAGGGAACCATTAAGAGAAGAGAAAAAACAAATCTGCTGCTTTGTTCTTCTACTATGATTTGGTCCATCTAGTATAATTTGCATGTTCATTGGCCTTTATCATTTTTTTTAATTTTTAGCACTATTCAAATGTGGCAACCTTTACTAAAAACGCAAGATGATCATTTTCAGAGAAACTGTGGACTAATGAATATTTATTGTTCATCCTCTTGCCTTCGACCAGAATATAGGTGAGGGGAAAAAAAAAATCACATACAGGAAATTATGATGAACAACAAGTAAATGTACTCAAAATGGTAACAACAGTTAATAATTTTGATGTTTACCAGTTGCTTCTTGCTTACCATCATTTGCCATGGATTACTTAATTTCTCCTCCTGTTTAATCCCACTCCTTTAAAGTGGATTCTACTACAACCTTCCCACTTTACAAATGAGGAAAAAAGAGGCAAAGAAAAGTCATTTGTCCAAGAGGAGACAACTAGTAATTACTAGAGTTGAGAGCATTATACCAGGCCCCTGGACTTGACTTCACTTTCCTTTGTGGAATGTGATCCTTTATGATTTAAACAAACAAAAATTGTGCTTCTTATTCAACGTTCTTGGTTTTCTGCTCAAGTTATTTGAAAATCAAAAATAATAGTATGCAAACTATTAAAATATTTTAAAGTGAATTGAGGTTTTCTCTATATAGCATGACTTTTGCTTTTTGTCACACAATCTGACCACAATGTCAGATTAATATATTTTATAAAATTTAATTGAAAGTATAATATATATTACAAAGTTGAAAACTGTTATTTAAAAGTGAAACAAACAGAGAATTATGAGAGAAGGCATCATGTTCCAGGTAGCTAAAAAATTAAAATCTAGTGTATTAATATCTATATTGAACAGATTTTATATTTAAGGTCATTAAAATTTGACAAAGCTTATGAAACGTATTCATTCATCTGGATTATTCATATAAATTAGCAATGTAGCATATAAACTAGGGCAAAGCAATTCATGAAATCATTTAAATTATATTTCCAGAAAGTACATTGCTGCTTTCAAAACACACACATACACATCACTAATATTCCATCCTATATAATACATATTATATGTTTATGATCACATAAATGTGCAAATATTTTTATAAATACATATTATCACTAGTGTGATTTACATTTTTAATTGTATAATAAATGCATATACATAATAAATGGCACATTTTGTTAAATTGTGAATTGCTTTGTTATTCTTTCCATAAATGTATATGAAATATTATAGATAGGTTTCATAGTTTAATAAAGGTTATATATAATGGTCATAATTAAATAGATTTTATCACTTATAATTTTTAGAAAAAAATCAGCCATTTGACATCTATACTGGCAATATTTGTTCTCTTCAAGTGTCAGAGGAAGATCTTAATAATACAAAATAATCAAAATGCATTTAGTGCTATCTTCAGTTTTGTGGGGAAAGAGAAAGATGTTATCCACAACACTGCAAATTTAATCCCTGTGGAATTACTTCTGGTAACCTTTACGTCACTTTTTTATTTTGCAGAATTAAGTTAAGTTTGTTCAGCTAATACTTAACCATCATAAAATGTTACAGCTTCTTTTAACTTCCACTTAATGTTCAATCTAGTGTCCTTCACTGGTGGTTTACAAAGATGGAAGTAAATCATAAGTGAAGTTTCTGATTTTCATTTCTAAGTGCTGTACATATTTTACCATATTAAAAAAATTTAAAGTGAAATAAATAAAATTTAAATAAATACCTTTTTGCTTGAAAATTGTCACTTGTGATATAAAAATTCTTTATCAGCTATAAACCTTTATCCTTATATCCTAGTACCTAGCACAGAGCCTCCTTTGTAGTAAATACACAACAAGTATGCACTACACAAATGTTTTATGAGCATATTAAATTTCACTGTGCCCTAGATGTACAGAAAAAACTGTAGGTAGAATGTCATTACTGCATCTAATCTAACTTTAAATATAGCTTGAAGATGAAAAGGCAAAATTTTAGAAGTGAAGCAACTAACATTGCTTCCTAATCTTCTTGCTAAAAACTTCTAAACTTTTTAATAAATCTATTTAGGAAGAGTACTAATATTTCAAGGTCTTTCAATTCTTACAGCTAAGTTTAAATGCAATTGCTTTCCATAAAAAAATTAAATAATTCTTAAGCAAATGACTATCATGAAAGGTAAAATCACTATTCTGAGTAATATATTCCATTAATACACACATTTTTCTACTGTGTTAAATGTATAATGTTATTCAGTGTTACTCTACTATGTACAATATTTTCTCTAGAAATTCCAAAAGTCAAGTCTGCATTTCTATACATTCCTCTTTCATTCCATAATAAAAATCAACATATATTGAGAATCAGTATAATCCTTTAGAGTCAAATTACTTCAAACATGAGACATTTTTAACTTAAATGTCTACTTATGTATAACCCATTGCTGAATAGGACATTCTTTTTTTCTTTTTTTAAATGCCAAACACATGAAAGCCAGGAGTAATTATATAAGTTTCATGTTAAGTCTTTGATTTAATCCAGTCACTATGCACTAAAAATCAAAAGGGGCTGGTTTTGAGTAGGGGGAAATTAATACATTTAACTAGAATTCAGTTTGTATTGCAAACTCTACTCATCTATTCTTTTTCTTTACTGTGGGTAAATATATTCTCTTCATGAATCTTAGGACAATCTTAAAAACTATTATATTTATTATAGTTTCTATATATAGCAAAACTGTATTTATTTAAAGTTTGTGCATCATATATTTTTTAAATGGATCTCACATTCTACTCATAAATTGCCAATCACAACCCCACAAATTATCTCACAAAATAGGGTGCTAAGTAATGAATGAGTTAAAAGTTCTTCCCTTTATAGACAGTAGTCATTAGTTTTTCTTCAGATCTCCTTCTTTATATAATTTCTCAAAGATAATATTATTTATGTTCTTTCAGAGTATCTTAAAGCATATTGTCTTTTATTCAGATGGTATGTTATAGTGTTTTAAAAGTTCTAATATTTAACACTTCACTGAGCTTTTAAAACTTGGTAAAATAATAAATTACATTAAAAACTAAATAATATTTTGTAAAATGTTATGATTATTAAAAATATGCTACCACTTCCAAGGGTAGTAAAAAGATAAAATTTCTCTAACAAATTATTTAAAATCAGTATTTTAAATCAATACTACAGTATTGACATATTGTCCTTGACATTTGATGAGTGATTTTTATTTTCAAATGAAAGAGATATCCAATCAATATAAATAAAGACCATTACTTTTTCAGAATAATAAGTAAATCCAGGTGATCTGTTTGGAGTCATCTTTCTGCAATCATCTGGTGTTTATGAACCCAAATGCCTCTACTTGTGCCTGCCCCATTACACATAGGATATTATTTTCTTATTGCCAAAGACTTGAAAGTCAGGACTAATTATTGACTTTTCATGTTGAGTCTTTATAACATCATTATATTAAATATATACCCCTTATATCCATGATATACATATTTATTTTGTATTAAGAATAAATGAGTTAAGCATAAAATATAGATTTTAATTTTGAATAAGTTAAAGGATATATATTTATTGAAATACATAGGGCATCCTATATAATCTTTTATAGTATTGGACAGTTCCATAAGTTCCATATCTTAGATTTGATCTCTCTAATTAACTTGTCTATAAAAATCAGTCATTATCTAAGACTGATAATTGGCATTCAAAGAGGTAGCAGAATGCACCTGCCACTCTGACCACTGCTGACCTTCACAATGAATTAACTGAAAAATCCATGTCAGGCAGTTAATTGAATGAAGCTGTTGACTTGTAAGTGATAATGGTTATGATTAGTGTGCAACATAGCACATAATGGTAATGATGTAGTCTGGGTCTCCACAGACCTCAAAATGAAGTCTAAGAAGTCATATTCTAGTGAAAGAGAGACTAAATGACAAGAAAACTTTTGCTCCTTTGCTCCTGTTTCCAAAAAGAGAAATATTCAATTGGATTTAAAAGGTTGGTGGGTATTACCCTGCCCCTTGTACCTGATAGCTTGTTAAGGTAGATAGGCCTGTCAGCACTCCTTTCGTTTAGGTCTGAGGAGTTATTCTTCATTTGCAGCAGGAAGTGAGGAGTCAAATTGGCACTGCTGACTGCTGCCTTCTTAGCAGCCAGTGAACTGCACATTTCAATGAGGTGCATGCTGAGCATGGCATGTGTATGTGTAGTGGCTTACCAGTTACTTTTTTGTTGCCTGTTTTCAGAGCTATTACAGTAATGAGATTAGTGATGCACAAGCTGATCATGCTTTCTTTAGACATTACACTTTGTATACGAGTGACAAATATGAAGTGAGCAGCCAGAAAATGTCATTTGGTAAGAAAACATGATGTGCGGGTGTTCCAGCTAAGCACACACTGTGTGCAGGATGGAAGCGCTTTTGTGGACTAGATGAATCCTGCTGGGCTTTAGCCTCAGTGCTTTCAGATAAAAAAGAAAGCTTGTCCTGTGTGAAATTTGTTCCTGACTCCAGAGTCTATCCCATGCTTGTTAGAATATGACACCTTATAAATATCCTCAGCGAGAGATGCTGCTGAACCTCTAAATGAGAAAAATGAAGCCTTTCACAGCAGATGTATCAGGCCAGTGACCAGCTTACTCATGAGCAGAAATTGAACATGTGTCCAGAAATGCAAAGTGAGGCTTTGGAATGTGCTGTCAGTCCAAGATATTCTAAATATGTTCAGGGCTTCTGTGATTCAGCAGTATCCTGTGGTGTGTAAATGGGCTGCACTCCTGTTATTCCTTTCCAGAGATTCATATATTTACTATGTAAATGATACTTGAAGTTAATGGTGACTAGGAAACTGCTTAATGGAACTCAAGAGCAGATCTGAGAAATGGCATTGGTCTACCAATAGAGCTATTAGAATGGTCACAGACTTGTATCACAGATGCTACATTAACCTTGTGAGTGCATCAACTAATTCCATAAAGCCTGGTGTGTTTAAACTGTATCCTGTCAGTAGGTTTGCAAGCTGTCTGCAATAAAACAGAAGTCATGGTCTGGGACTATTAGGGGTGCAGCATATGTCTACTGTGTGTAACCAGCATGAAAGGTAGATGGAATGTTCTTTTGCTTTCACAGGTATAAAAGTTAGGCTAAAAAATATGTTTTCAGTTTGAGCAGAGATATTGATGAACAAGGAAATTGAAGATCCCAAATTAGAGGATTAGGAGTATGTACAACAAGCAAAAACTGAAATGGAGTATTATGATTAAGGAAAATCCTGTGAGATCAGTCACAGGATCAGTCCTGTGAGATCTTGTCAACTCACAAATGCCGGTTTGTCTTTGTCTTTTAGGATATTGTTTTCACTATATGAGTTTGAATTTGTATTAAATGTTTTTGAATTTAATTATTGGCAGCCATTTCAAACTTTAGATTTATATATTAACAGTATCTGAAACTGTTAAGAAAGAAAGGTCATGGCCTGAAAATCATCTTAAAATATTGCTTGAAAATAGCTTCCTGGATATTATACATGGTATTGTAATTCTTGATTCTAACCCAATGAATGGAGCAGATTTTTAAAATGCAAAGCTTCTCTATTTCTTTCGTTAAGGTGATTGGGTGAGGTTTACATGAAAAATCGTGAATACACAAAATTTCTCTTCTGTCACTGGGCTATTCAAATTACCTATTATTAATTTAATCAAGAGAAATAAGATTATTTCTGCTAAAAAGAAAATTTAAATTAGCATTTTACTTTTAAAATATTGAAGTAAAAATTTATTGGAGTATCCTCAAGTATTAGTTACACTGATTGTATCTCATTTAGTTTTTTCTTTGTTCTGAATTCATTTAGCACATTTCTACACTCTGGCATATATATATTTAATGTTATCAGTTTTTAGGTTAAAGTTGTAGACAGCAAATGCAAACTCAAATTGAACAAACAGTACAACCGAACGTTTGTCATTATAGTAGATATGTGTTATTTCCAAACAAATCATAGTAGAATCAAGTTGGCCATCTTATGCATAAGAAATTATTTAAAGCTTTAAGATGATTTGCATTATAGACCAATATGACATGTACTGACCTAGATGTTTGGCAAGAACATATCATGTCCACAGATTTAGGTTTTTACAATTACCTGTTAAACTAACAGAAACCACAAATAGTTTTTTAAATTGCCAAAATATATTTACTATTGCACTTATATACAATTCAGCACCATCTCAAGCTCCAAATATTATAACATAACCCCAAAAGTCAATGTATATTTAAGCCTGATTGATCCAATTATTAATTCTGCTTTATCTAAGAATTTCAGAAACCTGCATATGCATTCCTGGATAATGTCCACACTACTTGAACGGCAAAGTATCTTGTATAGAACAGTACATCAAGAATGAAAGAATTGGCAGCTCTACATTCCAACTTGCTTTTTTTGTATTCTGTTACATTCTTAACAGTTTTGAAGGATGGGAAAAGTGTACACAGAAAGCAATTTTAAGTGGACAAAGTGGGGGTAGGAAGTATTGAAACCTCAAAAGAATTTTTTTAAAAAGCATAGTATTATAAAGTTGGTATAACTTTAAATCACTTAAGTTAAAGCAAGAAGAAGGTATAGTTTAAAGGTATAGTTATATTCAGAACTACATCTAACAGGGGTAAGAAAACAGTAAATACTAAAAAAATTTGAAAAGCACTATCCAAACATATTTATCTTCTTATACTCCCTCTAGTTCCCTTTGCAGATTAATTAAAATTTAATGTCCATCAAGAGACTAATAATTTTTACATTAAACTGTGAGGCTGGAAAGCAAGATCTTATTTGTGAATATTGCATTGAGAAAAACACTATTTATAAAAAATTAATAAAGTAACATATAAAGTAGTATTTGAAAGATATAAATGCCTACCATGTAGGCAATAATTTTGAAAGTACATTTTAGAATACAGTTGTATAATTTAGATAGAAATCTTAAAAAAAGTTCTCATAATTTTTAAGTTTTAAAAAATATTTTAAAAAGTTGAGTGGGTGAAAATTACTTTATTCTGCTTAGAAATGTTTCATATATTCATAGTGCTTGTATTATTAATTTAACATCATTGGCATTTTATGTGTTAAGAATGAAAACATCAGATATTCTTCAGAACATATAAATGTAAGACATTAGGAAACATAAGGAAGTCATAGAAGAGAATTAGTTATTACCATGCACCTAATCAAAAGAATAAGGAGCCACAGTCACGTCCTAGGGTCTAGGTGTTCACAATCACATTAGCATAGGAGCGAAAACTGCACTGATGTGCTTCAGTGACCAAACTCTTATGTGCAAACTCTCCAGCCCACAAAAGTTATTTTGTTCCATTTCAGATCATCCATGACAAAAGCAGCAATACTAGTAAAAGACTGTCCACTGAGAGGTTCACTGTCTACTACAGTATTATTCCATTATTGTTATAGTCAATTTAAATCAAATTATGTGCATAAATCTCACGATAAATTTCTTTATAGAAATATGTCTTCCGAAACAATAGAGCCTAAGAAAGAGAAGAGCAAAGTATAATCATAGTTTTCAAGTGGGTAGATATCAACTCAAAAAACAGGACTATTGTGTTTGAACTTTAAATTTTTAATCTGAAGAAACTGAAAACTTTGTGGGAAATATTGCTAATTAATCTTTTTAACTTTAGTAATCAGTTTGTGTCTATTCAAAACAGAAGAAGCTGCTTTTTTGGTGAAGCAAAACAGTCAAATTGATCATCTCCTAGTTGATTAAAAATAGATTTCATTTCATTATCCTAGAGATAGGATGTGGCTATATCTACTTGATGAAAACCTTGGGTAAAAATTTTAAAAATAATCAGGCAATTGCCTACATTTTGGAAACACCTAAATTTCTGACAGAAACAATTTCTCCATAGTTCCAAATAATGATATTATCAAAAAAGTATAATAAAGATTCTATTCTTCCATAGTTAGAAATTAAAATGCTTAATCCACATTAAAGAAATTGGGGGAGGGGTAGGTACATTTTCTATTCTTTTGATGGCAACTGGATTTTTAAAAGTTTCTTTTCCCTTATTCTCCCTTATTGTAATGTATTAGATAGCATTTCAGATTCTTTAAGATTTTTTTGTTGGTTGAAGTAATCTCAAATTATCTTTAACTGAAACTTTTATTTTCATTTAATTTCACCTGTATTCTATACTTACACATTTTTCTCTATTTTCTAAGAATGTATTATACTCAGTACTATACTGTTGATAACAAGTTCAAAGAGAAGTATAAGTCAATTACAACTAGAATGTATATATTTAAAGTTCAATGCATGACTGTGAAAATATTCTATTTCTATCAAAATATAAATACATAGAATTGTTATAAATGATTGATCTAAATTGTGGAATTTAAATACATCTAACTTGCTGCGCTGCTTGTTGTTTTTCTTTTATTTTTGCTTTTGATTATTTTTGTTGTTATTGTTGATTCAGACTGTAAAGCTACTTTATATTTTTTGAAAAGAACCCTATTATAGGTTCTATTCATACATATCTCAGTGGAATTTTGATTAAAACTGGCAAAAAAAAATTTTTTTTAACTTTCTGAATGTAGGTATATGAGCTACCATTCAATTCACAAATTCAGGGGAAAATATTTTATATATTTAATCAAGGTAATAATAATATAACTAATAATATTTTATTTATATTATTCTCAGCGTTTTTTGGGTTGGGCCATATCTTGCAAATTAGTTTGTTATAGCAAAACGCTAAAATGGGTGTCCTTTCATGCCTGCCTTTCAACTTTTTCCTTGTCTTCTATCTTCAGCCTGCCATTGAGGTAAACACAAGGTATTCTTCTTAAATACTTATGTGAATGTTAGCAAAATGAAATAGGGCATTGCTCCAGAAAAAGGGGGAGGAGGGAGAAAGAAAAAGAAACTTCTCTATAATGCTGCTAGCAAGGCTTTATCTTTATGACACTAACGATAATCCCCCTGTGTAATTAACTGTGGAGTGGTTATGCATGCAGCATGCAGCCCATGACAAGCCTCATAGAAAATACATCAGTATTAGCCACAGGTGAATTCGTTTAGAAAGATTAATGACTGCACCTGAATTTTAATGTCTGAAAAGGGATGGAACACTGAATCCTTAATTAAAAAGTTGAATGACTGGTATGGTTTGTTTAACATCACAAATTTCAATGGGAGGGTTTTGTATTCAAATGAAGTATGGAAAATGAAACTTTCCTTAGAAAGTGGTAAAGTAAGGGTGAAAAGCAAAAATGTTTTATGTGCTTTACTTTATGTAAATCGATACATGGATCAGTTGCTTTGATATGGATCAAATGTGGAGTAATTATGGCTCTTTTCTGTTTACAGAGAATGTGAAGCGAAGACATTTTAGAGAACAGGAGCCAGTATTACCCTGAAACCAAGAGAAGTTCGAGTAGGGGAGCAGTAAAACTGACGAGTGATCTTATTTTTTTCCTTAATGTGAAGCAGTTTCTTTTTCATTATTATTTTACAAAGTTTTTAATGAAGAGAAAGTAACCTTGAAAAACAACTCCCAGTAGAGTTTCAACTGCTTTGCAACTGCTTTTACTGAGTATGTTAAAGCTTGTCACAAACAGAAGATTTTCCAAGACAATTTTAGTCTCCTTTTTTAGGACCTAGAAGGGGGCAAGAGGAAAGATGACTTGGGCCTGCTTCTATCTGGAAGAGAAGGAAACAACTCAGCTTAATTACTTATCCTTCCTTGTGGCTCAGCTGGTAAAGAATTCAACAGCCATACGGGAGACCTGGGTTCAATCCCTGGGTTGGGAAATCCCCTGGAGAAGGAAACGGTTAGTCACTCCAGTATTCTGGTCTGGAGAATTCCATGGACTGTATAGTGCATGGGGTTGCAAAGAGCTGGACACGACTGAGTGACTTTCACTTTCACTTGGTTAAAAAGAGCTAAAAGCAGAAGTCTTAAGCAAGAATGACCGAAAGTGTTATTTTGGTCATTGTGCTTACAACTTTTTAAAATTTCTTATTGTTTTTCAATTAAATAACAGAAACAGTTAATATATTCTGGAGCTTTAGCTAACTCTGATTTGGGAAAAAAAAATACCAAGAAAAGATAGCGAAAAAATGAAAAATAATAGAAAGGAGGAAAAATAGAAGAAAAAGGTATACAAGGGAAAAACTGGCATAATATCATTGACCTATCCAGAGCTGAAAATTTACATTTTAATATAAATGCATAATTTTTTTCTAGAAACAAAGAAAATAACCAACAGTCTTTTATTGTCATGTGTCATGATGTAGGGTTTTTACAAAATGAAACCAAGATGTATCTGGTAGTTTTATACTAACATGGTTTATACAATTATCTGCATTTTCTTATTTGTTCTTTGCTTGAAATGGAAATTCCACTGGAATTTTAGTTTAGAAGCTATCAAAGCACATGTAAAATTCCTTTGCCTTTTTATTTTCCAGGTCAGAATGCTGCTCACATCCATGGCAAAGTAGATTTTGATGCTCCTTAGCTTCACACATTGCCTGCTTTACCACTTTTTCTGCCAAGTAAAAGCATGGCTTTTAGTTCTGTCTGCTTTCCAAGGGAACACATTTTCAATGAAATGTTATTTAGGAGTATTTATTACTTCCTGTAAAAGGTTCTTTCATGGTTTTGTGTGTGTGTGTGAAGAAAAAAGAAATCAGCCTCTTAAAATGTTGTAACTGTCCCCAGTACTCAGAACACTGGGTGTGTATTGGGGGGTGGGGGCAGAAACTCCAGCTCTCACAGATGCATCATATGTTTTTAATAATGGATTTAAAAAGTGTGTGTTCCACATACTGCTAGCACCTCTGAGATTATTTTAAAGCAAGTTTATCACTGCTGATCTCCGTTTCTAATGGTTACCTATGTTGTAGTGTGAGACAACATTATCAGCACATGGACTAAAAATATTTTGCAGACATTGGGTTTAGTTTTGAAGTAAACATTGACGTCTTAGCATAAAGCCAAAACTGAAATGTAAAGAAATGCTAATGCTTTGGCAGCTTTTGTCTGCTGAATTCAGTTAATCCTTTAGGAGTCAATCTGTGGGATAAGGTTTGAGGGGGCTTAAGGATTGGTATTGCTAATACCACTTAAAATAATTTGCAAATGTGTCCATTGAACCTGTCAACAAAGTGTTGGCGGACAAAAATAGGTTGGGTCTGGATTTGCCCGGGGTTGTTGTACAGCTAATACTGTACCTAAATTTTTTTCCAAACTTATTTAAATGCTCATCACTAAAAGTTAAGCGTAGTCTCAGTTGGTGCATAAGCATTGCTAGGAGGGTCCTTATAATTTTCTCAGACTCCAGGGGATCATGTTCACTCCTGAAAAAATTAAAGGAGAAAGAATAACCAAATTTCAAACGTAACAAAAATTAAAGGATTAAAACCAAAAGATATTTAAAGTTTTCTCTTAAGTACTTTATTGCTACTAATTTAAAATAATCATTCAAAGTGATTGCTAAAGGGGAAATTAAAGAAAAAATTATTTTTGCTAAAAAACTCTATTTGAATGAAAATATGAAATAGGACTAAAATGCATAGTCATAAATAAGCCTATATATAAAAGCCTGGAGATATATATATATAATATATATATATAATCCCCTAATTGTGTACTATCTTTTTATCCAAAGTAATAAATAATGATCTTGAAAGTGTCTGAAAATATATATATATAATTTATATATATAATTGCTTATCTTTAATATATATAATTTCTTCTAAAGATCTTGTCCTAAGTCAACTAGATTCTGATAACTCTAAAGGTAAAATATAATTCTCATGATTACATAGTAAAGTCTCACATCTGTGGTATCTTCCAGTGTTCATAAACCTGCCACATGTAGTGCCATAGTAAATAGAATTTGAATCACTTTCCTTGCTGAATGAAGGGATAAATAAAATGTTTCTGAGTCTTCCTTCTTATCTCTCCCCAAAGCACAATGCTAATTTATGACACTTAATATATGTACTACCTCAAACATAGTTTAGATTTCTTGTAATATTTATAGTCTAATTGGAAAGGATGTCTATATATTTTGATAAAATAATTAAACATATTTATATTTGTATTGATGCTTTTGAACTGTAGTGTTGGAGAAGACTCTTGAGAGTCCCTTGGACTGTAGGGAGATCCAACCAGTCCATTCTGAAGGAGATCAGCCCTGGGATTTCTTTGGAAGGAATGATGCTAAAGCTGAAACTCCAGTACTTTGGCCACCTCATGCGAAGAGTTGACTCATTGGAAAAGACTCTGATGCTGGGAGGGATTGGGGGCAGGAGGAGAAGGGGACGACAGAGGATGAGATGGCTGGATGGCATCACTGAGTCGATGGACGTGAGTCTCAGTGAACTCCGGGAATTGGTAATAGACAGGGAGGCCTGGCATGCTGCGATTCATGGGGTCACAAAGAGTCGGACACGACTGAGCAACTGATCTGATCTGATCTGATATGACCCATATAGTTACTTATTTTTTAGAAATACAGTATAATTACAGCAAATGGCTGCTTTAATTCTCTATGAAAACAAGGAGAAAGCACTAGGAAGCAAAAACTATACAATATTGTTTATTGACTATTTATTGTGATACTATTGACTATTTATATGAGTCAGTCACTAGATTACAGGCTTTAAGTGTATCTCATTTTTGACCTGAAGATATCCTTGTGTTGGGTATTTATTAAAAAATTTTGTAGATTAAAAAAAACAGATTTGATGACTATTTTAAACTTAAAGCACTAGCTATATTAAAAATACAAAGACTTTTTAAAAATTTGCCATTTCTGTGCTCACTATATTTAACTATCATTGGCTTTATTAAGAATGATGTCTTTACTCCAGAATTCTAGAATGTTTGTCTTGGAGTTTGTTTGGGGATCTGTTCTGCAATTTGTAGACAAACTTGTGGCAGCAAGTGCATACATAAGTAAGCTATTATAGAAAACTGGAACTCCTTTCTGGGCCTGATGGTGAGAGAATTGGATGTAAGGTTTGCAACACAGTACAAACCATCCTGTAAGACTGCACCTGTAAAATAACAGGGGTTGTTGGCACCGCTAATGGAAGCAAAGGCACTCAGGAAAGTAATCTGCTACCACCTATTTTAAATTTAACACACGTGAAGTTTTTCTGTTTCTTTGATTTTGGTTTGGGGTTTCTCTAAGTAGCCAGGACACACATTTCACTGTCAAGCTTTCAGTCTATTTCATTTCAAGCCTGTTTCTTACTCCTAGTCTGAAGTCCTCAGAGAACCTGGAAAAAAATATAAATGATAATTTTCTTCTTGTGGTAGGATTTCTTTTCATTACATACTTGGCATGCTAGTAAAATGAAAGTCACTTTAAGAAATAAGACACATGATTTTTCTTATGTGTGAAAAGTTTAAGATACAAGATAGTAAAACTTAATTGTAGAATCTAAGTAGTGGGTATTTGGGAATTTACAATATTTTTAACTTTTCTGTATGTTTGAAATTTTTCATATTAAAATGTTGGGTGGTGGATATACAATTAAGTTGATACATACCATTAAGTAGACTCTAGAAATTACACCTGGGTCTTCCTAGGTGGCTCAATGGTCAAGAATCCACCTGCCAATGCAGGATCTGCAGGTTCGTTCCTTGAGTCAGGAAGGTCTCCTGGAGTAGGAGATGGCAGCCCACTCCAGTATCCTTGCCTGGGAGAGCCCATGAACAGGGGAGCCTGGCAGTCTATAGTTCACTGGGTCACAAAAGACCCGACTTAGCGACTAAAGAACAACAAGAAATTACACACCAAACTACTACTAACAGTGGTTATTAGTGTGAAGAGTAGGAATTAATAAGACGTTTTACTTCCTCTAAATTATTTATACTTTGAGCAAAAGCTTGAACTATCTATTAGGAAAAGTTATTTCCATCTGTATGTTAAAAAATTTGTAAAAATGTGATCAGTGAAACAAAAAATGGACTACTGTGCTGCTTTGAAATTCTTTATTCTTTTGATGCAGAGTGAAGAGAAAAAAGATGTTATTCATGTTAGAGAAGTTCTTCCATTCCATGGGTTGTGCCAGAAGAGTTACTTTTTAAATTTCAACCAAATCCAAATAATAGAAAATTCAAAGGACAATCACAAATAGGATATGTTGACACGCCATTAAATGCATTACATTTGTTGGAACCACACACACATGCATACACACACACTGTATATGTATATAAATTTTTCCATATGGTTTAGTTGGAGAGATAAAATTAGCATAATAAAAATAATTTAAAACTAAGCTCTCATTAAACAGAAATCCAGAGAAAGGGACTTGAACAGACTGATCAGGCAGAATTAATATATTTGAGGAAAATTACAAGGGAGAGTCCAGAGATTGAAAAATCCCCCCAAATATGTAAATTAATTATATATATATATATAAATAGATACTTAATTACACATATACATGTATATAAGGATCTCACTGCATAAGTGATTTTAACCTATATATATATATATATATATATATATAATAACATGAGATCTTGAACATAACATTACTTATTCTTCAAGCTATGACTTTAATTGCTGCCTGGAATTCCATCATGAGTATATATTATTTAATTTTATCAATCCTTCTTTTGCAGTGGTCATTTGGTTAACCTTTACTAGTTTTCTAAATAATTTTGAAGAATATCCCTATGTTGAGTATATTGATATTTTTGTATAACCAAATATACCATTATTTTCCTTTAGTTTTGATTCTTCCTCTACTTCTATCATTGGGGTCTGGAATGACCCATGATTTTTATATTATAAATGAGGTATAGCAACAGGTGCTCTGATTTAAAGAAAGCTCACATATGAAAATCAATTTCTACAAAAGATAAAACTGTGAAAATATTCTTCATTTTATATGAATGGCTTCGCAAAAGGTCTCTAAATACAAATGTGCTTAAAGTATAGTTATATTTGTAATATTTTAACTTACATGTCTTAGCACATAAATTTCTGTTGATATATGCAATGGGTTTATTTCACTATACTTTAGATATTCTTTTAAAGATAAAATTCATTGATACAAATACATACATTTTATTTTATGTACTTTTAACCAGATTTTATTAAGGATAAACAACTTATTTTAATCATCATTACTCTGAAAATTATTTTTATACTGTCCACAAGCTAGGCTATTTGTATCAACCATATCAGTAATTCAGATACTAAGATTTTGGCAGGGGGGGATAAATGATTCTTATAAATGCAGTGCTTGAGTAAGTTTTTCCACAATGAATATGCTATATTGCCAGCATGCTTTCTGTGGTAATGTGTCTTTAGTTTCCTTTAAGGATTTAATATTTTTCCAAATGCAGCTGTGTGAAAAGCTAAAGTCCAGCACTTCCTATGAAACCATTTGTCACTGACCTTCATCTACTGTGTTTACTGTCCTCTGTGTATTGCTAAACTTCCCTTTTAACAGGAGAAAATAGGCCTTAAAGGGGAAGCAGTATTTTACTGCTGAGCAAGAAACTATTTATATTCCTTTTACAAAGCCTGCCCAGAAGCATGTAGAATGCCTCTTGACCAAAGGAGATGGGATGAATATTCATGTGTTTTATGAATCACAGAGTTGAGGCCGTGTGGTTTTCCCATTTATCAATTACTGGTTTAGGATTATCCAGCCGAAGAGTTGAACTGATTAACAACGCTCTTTTTGTTTGCTCTGTGTTGAGGTGAAACAGCCCAGTGACAACTGTGTTATTTCTTGCCTCTTCAGCTCCGCACTTGTGCAATAAGCTTAGCATCCTGTCAAGTTTTATCATGTAGCCTCTTTATTACCATGTTGTGAGAATTTGTATAGTTGTAAATCAGAATGACTTTTTAAAGTTTAATTTCTCATTGCAGTAAAGACCTCATGGTTACTATGGCTAACAAGCATAGCTAATCATGCCCATCATAAGAGAGCTCAGGTATGCTTGGCATCTGACTGGAAAATTAAAGTTTTAAAAGTTAATGCCACAAGCAGTTGAGAAAAACAGCTGCAGTGGTACAAACTGACTGTTAGAGAGAAGCTGGAATAATTCACACAAACTCACCTTGACTGACTAAGTTAGCATGTTTATTTTGGTTTTGTTTTACATTTGTTGTTGTTTTTTCATTTTCTTTTCCTCCAAACTTCTGCTTCAGTTCCTTTTTAAACTGTCACTAGGAGATTTCTTCTAGGGCTATTTTACTCTTATAAAAATTAGGAAAAACAAAACAGTGAATTCTTCAGTGGTTTGAGAACTCTGCTTTTTAGAAACTAAATTCAAAACTCTATTTGCAAAAGATGCTTGATCCTTCTTTCTTTCTCTCTCCTCTCTGTCACTCTCTCAATCCCCCAACTCCCCCTCCACCTCCTCTGTGTTTACTTTCATTAGTATGCAACCGCAGGTTTTAATGGCATGGTGTGAAAATAGCCAAAGCCTAAAGGGGCTTTCTTGAGTATATTCTCACTTTAAATGCTGAAGTAGCAATTTCTTTTTCAAGAGAACAATGAACCTGCTCATCCAGTGTTTAGCAGATTAGACTTAAATCCAAACTTTTCTTTTGGCATGGTTACATATTGATTCCCACTTTATCCCTTTTCCTGTTTCTTTGTGGCTGCCTTTGCTGTCTTTGACGAGGGTTGCCTATTTCAGTTTGTGTGTATATCAACATCCCCATGCTTTGCTCTCTTCCCTCGTGATGGGCAGTCAGTTTCAAATCTATAGAAGACTATTTTTAATATCCATTTTGAATTATTTCTAACATTTCACTGTTATTGTGACTATGAAGGAAATCTGGCTGCCTCTACAATGTACTGAATATTCCAGTGCGGTCTGAATTAGCTGGCATTTAATCTCTCTTCATGTACACAACTTTTATTGCTAACCTACTTGAAAAGGAGCCAGGGACAAGAGAGAATTGCTCTGCACTTTAGTTGTGTGGAGCTAGTACCTTTGTCCTAGTGTGGGAGAATCTAATTTTCTCTGTGAATCCAGGGCTACACAAGAGGCAAGTTAGCACCTTGGAGCACTTAGGAATTCCTCAAACAGCTGTTGTTGACACAGTCTCTGAAGTGATTGAATCACCCTACAAAAACCAACCTGATGCATTAAAAAAAAAAAAGCTCTATATATTTTACATGGATTAAAAGAAGTCTATCGTTTGGGAAAACAAATTAAACTTTTTTGGGGGGGCAGGTAGTGAATCCATTTGCATGTAGGACTCTACTACATCAAGACAGACTGTCAGTGCTGTTGAATTTCTTCCCTCAGATGCAAGCATATCACTCTATACAAAGTGCCAGGCTTTGGCTGTCTGGGATTCTGAAAATTCTGTTTGTGGAGGAATGAACAGTGTCAAATTCTTTGTTTGACATTCTGAACACCAAGTCTCACATTTGAATTCTGTTTTTCTGGTTTCCCAACCCTGAGTGTTGCATGCAAAATACATATGGGATGGAGATTAGAAAGATTCTGGCTGTATGAGTTTTTACTCCTTTCAAAGCATATGCTTTATTTGGTGAGAGCAACTTAAGTATACCTGTGCTCCTTTTTTCTAATGAGTGAGTTACATTGCTTGATTTACATTTTATTAAATATACTTTCAGCTTTATACACACTCTAAGGCTATAGCACTGCATTTTATTTCTGATTTAGATTTGGTGGCTGCTAAATCACTATATGGTAAAAAGAAAAGAGAGAGATTAGGTCATCACTAAGTAGTGAATAAAACATAAGATAGATTTATGAACATGTAAGAAAGAGAAAAATAACAGCTTTTGATGTTGAGTTTGTTTTTCAACAAAGTTGATCTCTCAGTTATTCGAGTGTCCTTCATCATACACTTTTCCACTCATTACTTTTCCATATTACAGTGAAGTGAAATGGAAGTCACTCAGTCATGTCAGACTCTTTGCCACCCCATGGACTATACAGCCCATGGAATTCTCCAGGCCAGAATACTGGAGTGGGTAGCTGTTCCCTTGTCCAGGGAATCTTCCCAACACAGGAATCGAACCCAGATCTCCCATATTGCAGACAGATTCTTCACCAGCTGAGCCACCAAGGAAACCCAAGAATACTGGAATAGGTAGCCTATCCCTTCTCCAGCATATCTCCCCAACCCAGGAATTGAACTGGTGTCTCCTGCATTGCAGGCAGATTCTTTACCAGCTGAGCCACCAAGGAAGCCCATCAAAAACAAGAATCTTATACCTCTACAATGCCATCTTTATAATTCAAAATCTTGCCTAAAACAGTCATTCATTCATTCAGCTGTTCAGGCCGAAGAACTATGTATAACATCCTTACAATGTTTGGCATGGTGATTACAACTCCAGAGAAAGCTGCATTCAGCAAACAACAATTGAAAACTTTGCCTTAAGGCTTTTAAATTTACTAATAAACTGCACCTTAAACAGTAAATAATAGCAAATATAAAATCAATCTGAAGCATGAAACCATAGCTTTAAAAAATATTAAATATGTTCCCTCCATTTATAGAAATGGAGTATTACTCCTCCTCACTTTTTAAATAGACTATTTTTAGAGCAGTTTTATTCTATTTAAAAAGTGGGGAGGAGTAATGCTCCATTTGTATAAATGGAGGTTAGGGCTTCCCTGGTGGTTCAGATGGTAAAGGACCTGTCTGCAATTGGGAGACCTGGGTTCGATCTCTGGGCTGGAAAGATCCCCTGGAGGAGGGCAGGGCAACCCACTCCAGTATTCTTGCCTGGAGAATCCCCAGGGACACAGGAGCCTGGCGGGCTGCAGTCCATGGGGTGGCAAAGAGTCGGACATGACTGAGCAACTATGCACACAGAACAGTTTTAGGTTCACAACAAAATTGAGGAGAAAGGACAGAGAGTTCCTTTAGACCTCTACCCCCAAACACTCACAGCCTCCCCCAATGTCAACATTACACACCAGAATGGTACATTTCTTTCAATTAACTTTTTTGTTAGTGATTAGAGAGAACTGTCAAGTGTTGAATTCACTGAAACTCTGGGTTAATAAAAAAAAAAAATCCTGTTTTTACTCAACTTCAAGCCTTGCTGAGGTGCATTATTCCAAGATATAAATAATGCTTTGAGTGCTACTACATTCATGATACTAAATGCATTAGAGGACATACTGTATACAGTGCATGACACAGAAGGAAGAGGTGCTAAAAGTAACAACTTGGAGGTGTCAACAGAAGCACTAGTTGGTTTGTGGATATAAATTAACAAATGCCTCACCAGAGATTAACACTGAGGATGCAGTACAGCCCTCCATGAGACTTCACCTCCTTCTGCTATTTGCCGTTACTTCTACCTGTGGGAGGACAAAATTCCAGATGCAATCACTCAGCACCACAGCCCTACTTCCTCAATCTACTTCTTAGTGGGACTATTAAAATTGAAGCTCTACCGAGAAATTAAAATAGCACTTGCCATAACATTTTAGGAATAAGTACACATTTAAGGCAATCAGACCCTAGTGTACAAGAGCGTGAAATCTAGAGAAAAAGACTTAAGATTGGCCTAAACAATATGAAAGAGTTGTGATTAGAAATCACACATACTTGAATAGCTGGGTTTTTTCAGGCTATTGCAATATTACAAACATGCTTTGTGAAGTCAAATGGTGGATCTTTCTAGTAGCAATTCTGGTCTGAAAACCATACCAATCCTGAGTGTTAAATATAAGCCTGTGATCAGTAAGATATCTATCTTTGGCCATACAGATTTTGAATATTAAATAGTAAAGTCTTAAAGTCCTTGGTTCTATCAGCTTTCATTATATTGGAGACAGATTTTTTTTTTTTTTAATGAATCAGGACTATGAGTATTGATTCAATCAAAGAGTTCTGGGAACATGAACAGAAAAGAGATTCTCATGACACCACGTCCCCAACATAATGTGTGCATATAATCCA
The DNA here is from genome assembly GCF_029407905.1 of Bubalus kerabau. Lineage (NCBI taxonomy): Eukaryota > Metazoa > Chordata > Mammalia > Artiodactyla > Bovidae > Bubalus > Bubalus kerabau. The sequence goes on along the minus strand of NC_073629.1, from coordinate 63,723,399 downwards.
TGTGGGCCATGTGTATTTTATAAAATTATTCATAAGAAAAGGGGATCCCTTTAAGTTCCTACTCTTTAAATGATGTTTCTTCACCATCTTCTTATCTTGTTGCTTTAAGACTTTTCTAAGTGCTTATTGGTTCATGTTTCTCATCAGTTTTTCCACCAGCTTTTCTCCTCTGCTTCAAAAATTGTCCTAAAGCTTGCCTTCAGTCCTTATCACAATGGCCCCTTATCAAATGACACATTTGCTTCTATATGCCTTCCCATCTTATCCTAGTTCCATAAACCATTTACAAATAATTATTGTTTAAGAATCAATTAAGCATTCACAGTGCTCCTGCTTTGCAGGAAAATTGGTAGTGAAATTAAAAAGCAGATGCCATCAACAAATTAGTATAACATTTATGAATGGAACTTTTAATTTCAAAGCAAATAACATGTAGTCAATTTTTTCTCCTTTTTTACTTTATGAAATTACTTTGTCCCTGCTCAATATTGCAAACTAATGGTATTTAAGTCATTTCTTATAGCAATAACTTATTTCAATCCATTTTTATTTTAATGATTTTAAAAAAATTGGATAAAAGAATCTTTTTGTATCAACCCTGACTCACAAAATAAGCTCTACAGATATTTATTCTATGAATGAATGAGAAAAAGATTGTCATTTGCCATTTGGTTTTTTTTTTTTCCCCACAAGTAAATTATTTAATGAAATAAGTATGGAGAAGCATTACCAAATCCACATGTATACATACCACAAAATACTTGGTCTTTTGTGGTATGTATAAATACTATTTCTTTAAGCATTAAAGGTGTTTCCCTTCTCCAGTGTTTATTAGACAATAGCAGGTCTTCTATATTGGAATAGTGTTTTCAAAGATAAAGTACTGTATATAAGAAAAGGGAGAGCTTCCCACATGGCTAAGTGGGTAAAGAATCCACCTGCAAAGCAGGTGACACAGGTCCGATCCTTTAGTCAGGAAGATTGCCTGGAGGAAGACATGGCAATCCACTCCAGTATTCTTGCCTGTAGAATTCTATGGACAGAGGAGCCTGATGACCTACAGTTCACAGAGTCACAAAAAGTTGGACACGACTAAAGTGACTGAGCATGCAGGTAATCAAAAAAGGAAGACTATTTTTCAGAGCTGTGCTCAAAAAGAAGGGATTGGTGGTTTCACTATGTGCTACGTAGTTGAAGATAGGCAGTTACTTAGGGCTCATTACATGTGGTTTGAATTGCTAAGAATAGTTGTGTTCAAAGCATAGATAGTCATGTCTTAAAAGACACTCATGGGATAGACAACAGCTTCTTCTCAAGCCACTTAATATTTTCTGTCTCAAAATTAATATTTCATTATTCCTTGGAGCACTTGACATGATGTTTGTGGTTTGAAAATATACAGAAACTACTATACAAACTAATATTAAACTGTCTTCAAAACTCATAGACAGAAGGTGCTACAACTAAATGCTTTTGCACATAGCTGAAGTAATTAACTCTTGTAGACAGATTTAATGCTATGATCATTTATTTTAAAGAAGGACAAAGGTAGAAAGGGGCAAGACAGGAGATGAAATGGATACAGTGAGAAAGTAAAAAAAAAAAAAAATTAAATAAATGTCAGTGTTTCCCATCTAGGAACAGTGGCTCCCTGCTACTTTCTGAACTATCATGTTCAAAGCTGTTGATTTAGGCTCCTGCTGGTAAACATGCTTTTTTATAACCTCAACTCATCCATATTTCACACAAGGGACTTCATAAAAGAGACAGATTTATAATTTCCTGTCACTGAATTCAAGATTACCAATTATTTCTTTATTGAAATTTTTGCATCCTTTACTAGAATAGGTATTCATAGCTTTATAGACCTTTTCTTTTTTCTCAGTCACTCAATTTAGATTTATGAAGCCTGAGAGTTTTCTCCTGCAGCAACTCACAAAAACATTCTACTTCAAATTCACAGTGCCTCAATCAATGTAATTATTTCCAGGAACAAGCCACAAGTTTTAGAATTTATACGGTTTAGTAATTCTATATTTTTGGATTATGTAATGATTTTGCATGAATAGGAAATAAGGAATTTTGAGGACAGAATATATGGCAATACTTAAAGATTCCTTTGTAGATTAATTGGACATTCATATTTTGAATTTTAACTTTCCTTTGTGTACAATCCAAGATTTTAAACTTTCCAAGTCATATCAATATCACACCTTCAGAGTTCTAATTATGTTGAAGTTTGCATAAATAGCAGAGAATTTCAACCTGAATATTTTACAGTGAGACTGCAAAAATACGGATAGGAAAGTTTCTGAAATGTGGGTTATCTTTTGAGCCTGAGAGCTGAAAGTCAGTGTCCATAAAATAATGAAGGATATGTCACCTCATCTACAGGTGTTGCGCTCTAGCCTGTTGACAGAGTTTGACTCTGGTGCAGTTCTTAGATGTGTGGAATCTGTGGAGATGTTAGAAAAATACAGTCAGGCAAATTTCCTATATTATCGTCTGAGAAATGTTTAGGACCCAGAGAAAAACTCTCTAAAATATGTCGTGAAGAATCTGGCATTTCTTACAGGGCCAAGAATCCTATTTCACTTGAAGGCAATGTGATGATCCCAAATAAAGATACATTGGGTTATCTCACACTTTGGCTTTGGAAGAATAAACAAAGGAACCCCTAGTTCCTAGCAGACACAGTACCTCCCTCCCTTCCCAGGGTATATGACCTGAGGAATAACAGAAAAGAGGCTGAATTTCATCCCTCTTGCCCCCAGGGACCTAGTATGGACATTGCACAGTCACTTTTTACATTACATGATTAATTCCCAGGCAGTTCAACAACGACGAATGGCACAGAATGCAAGACCCGGGACCTCAACTGTCCAGACATTTCATCTGTAACCTTCCTTATGAACACCTCTACCATACCATTAATCACTCAGAATGAGAATTTTCAATACAAGTTTGCAGAATAGATAAATAAAACAGAAGTCAGTATCTATAAATGATGAGGAGTGATAGATTACGAAGAATGAAAATTTATTTGGATCTAATGCTCTATGTCTCGTTAAATACTGCTAACATAAACTATATATGCATTTTATAGTATATATAACCTTCTTTTGATCTTCTGTAAGATTAACAAATCTGTGAGATAGAGTCAAATATTTTTATCCATATTTTCACATTAAGGAATATTATTTCAGGGAGGTGAATTGGCTTGCCTAAAGCTACACAGCAAGTCAGGTAGCAACACAAGTAGAACTCATTTTCTGAGTGCAAAAAAGACAGTAAGGACTATTTAGATTCACATGGAAGAAACAGAAGATTTGGGATTTTGAGAAGATTTTATCAAATGATTATTTACATCTTTCACTGAATATTGATGGTTAGGGGAGTCCATGGAAAATATGGTGAGATCTTCCACAGTTGTATTAGTAGTCTTTTTTCTAGCTTTATCTTTCAGGCATTTTGGGGTGGGGGGATCTTAGTTTGGGACCAGGGATTGAACCGTGCCCTCAGCAGTGAAAGTGCCAAGTCCTAATCACTGGACCACCAAGGAATTCCCAAGCATTTTTTAAATATACAATAACTCACATTAATTTTGATATTTCTCAGTTTCTTTTGTTTATGAATGTATGTGAGGGTATCTGTATAATTTGATATTAGATTCAAGAATAACTCTGACCCATTGAAGCAGGTCCAAAAGAGGATATGAAGATAAAAATTTTGTGAAAGATATTTTTGGTGAAAATTGCTAATACAGAGAATTTTAAAAAGTTTATAAATATTATAGCATCATCTTTGATTATTCTCACATATAGGTAAGTTTTCATAGGGTATTCTTCCAAAATCAAAAGAACAAGGGTATAACATGTAAATGACTCCTAGTTAAGTCATTTTGTTCTCTTGTCTTTGTCCAGAACTTTTAAATTTACACAAGAATTCCAAGTTAGGCTAGGTGGCCATTAAGCCAACATATTTTCTTAAGATGTCATGAAATTCAAATGTTAAAATTCTTAAGATTCTAGAGGTAGTATAAGAATTGTAAATATTGTTTTATGAGTGATATAAAAGTATGCTATATGTAATGTCAAACAAGTAACACTGCAAATAAGTTGAAATTGTGCAATTCTGAGTTTTTATTTATCCTCAATGGTATACTGTTTTTCTATTTTAAAAACATAAATATGACAAAGTACAGTACAGAGGCCCTTTATAGAGTCACACTTAGTGCTGTGAAGTCCAAGTTGCTATAATAATAATAATAAAAAACACAGTATAACTTGAAGATAAAAAAACAGAAAGTGAAGGCAAGGAAAAAATATGTATTTTATGTAAAATATATCAGCTTACAGTAGCCTAAATAGGCAGAAAATTGTTGAACTGTAACATTCACATATTATTTATGAACATACTAACTAACAGTAAGATCTGGGTTTCTCAAAAACCTGTCTTGCCTGTCTTGGTCTATTAACTTTTCATCAGTATTTTTGTTCTTTACTCTATCCTCTAAATAATACATTAAAAAGAGAAGTGTAATCAGTGAAATTTTCAAGATTCATTTTGATAGAAATAAAATCATATTTTCTAATGGTGAACCACACCATATTGTATCCTAGCTTTTTTTAATGCGTTGATTTTACCTTTTGTTGCTGTGACCCTTTATAAAAGGAAACCATTTTGCAAGTACTTTCAAAGTACAAAAATTTTATATCTCAATTTCCATCTGTTTTTGTGGTTTAAGAGAATGCAGCAATTTTTAAGTACTATTGAAATGAAATACATAATAACATAAAATGAACAATAAAAGAAATCTAAGTATAGTGAGTTTAAAATGTCAACAGATTCAAGAATGCCTTGGTTTTTACCAGTACATTTTCAGATTTCTTTTTGAGGAGAAATCTGCCTTTTCTTTCTTTCTTTTTTTTTTCATAAGATTTAAGAAATCCTCACAAGATTTTGCAAGCTCCTTTTGGGGGCTTTCCATAATGATGGTTATAGGCTGTGACTGTGAAATCTTTCTCATAGAAGTCAGTTGAAATTATACTTGTAGTAATCATGCTAAATATAGTGAGAATAGAGAGCAAACAGATAAATAAGTATAGGAACAATTTTTACATTCAATTAAACATTTTCATTTTACTCCAATAATTAATATGAGGATAAAAATGATCTTGGAGCACATTATGTACATTGATATAGCATGCATTACCCTACCAGGGTTAAAATATTATCATTATGCCTGTTATGCACATGTAAAAGTAGATCCTAGGAATGAAGCATTTATAGTAAACATCCATATGTTTTAGTAAACACAAGTGCACACTTTCCAGAATAAGCAAATGTGTGAATTCCTTAAATGGTACTGAAGCATTAAAATAGTCACTCTTTTTATACCCCTAAAAGAAAAAAACAAACAAACAACAACAAAAACAAACACTAAGTAGAAGTACACTAAGTATACATTGAGATTATAACAAAACAATAATGACAAAAATAGTAACAGGCATCTATTTGGCTCTATTATCCTCATACTTTGCAGAAGGCTGACCTTAGAGAGGTGTTTTAGTAATTTTCAAGTGATAACTAATCTAGTATAACTTAAGATCTACTGTTAGAAATTAGTCAATTATAATAGAGCTAACTCTTACATAGTATTTATTCATATGAAGCACTGGACAGTTTTTCTAAGTACTTTCCGTATATTGACTCATGTGCTGCTGCTCAGTTACTTCAGTCATGTCCAACTCTTTGTGACCTCATGGACTGCAGGGTTTTCCAGGCAAGAATACTCAAGTAAGTTGCCATGCCCTCCTCCAGGGGCTCTTCCCCCTCCAGGGATCGAACTCACATCTTCTGCATTGCATGTGGATTCTTTACCACTGAACCACCAGGGAAGCCCCATATTGATTCATATAATTACATTATTTGGTTGATTCAATTATGGTCTTCATTTCATTGATAAGCAAACTGAGTGATTAAATAACTTGCCAAAGGTCACATAACTAGTAAATTACAGCAGACATTTAAATATAAAGCTGTTTTAGCTCTTAGTCATGCTTTGGCTTAGATACAGTTTCATTAGCTTAAATTGTTCAAAACTGATCTGATTCTGATAATCCCCAAAGTGTTAATTTATAAATGTTTGAAAACATTAGATGTCACAGGCTCCTTTTGCTATATTTCCATCCCTATAGTAGTTCATTGGGATTTCCCATCCACAATAAGAAGGATGGCATCCCTCCCCTCTTTCATTGAGAGATTTCATTTTCATGAAACCCTCCACATTTTTAGGACTGAACGATCTCCTAATTTGGGGGAAAATGTTTGCCCTTCATTAAAAATTTACCTCTGGGGTAACTGCCTCTAAATAAGGGAATCACTTTTAGACTATCTGCTGGGTTGTCTCTTCAAGAGAGAAACCTTAGGAACCATATGGTATACTGTATACAAGAACATTACTATGAATAATGAAAGCATTTTCTATGAAAAGATCACAGGAAATAAACTTTGATTAAAGCTAGCAAAGGTCCTTCTAGACCTGTTGCACACCCTAAGCTAGGAATCAAAAGGATAAGAAATCAGGCAGAATTTCAGGAATGTACCGTTGGTTTTAGCTACAACCCTTGTCTACTCCACATGAACATCACCATCAGGATGCAGGGTGTTTTCTAACTCTTTGCCTGCTAAGGCTTAGGTTCATGGAGTGTCATGAAACCAATCTGAGCACTGCTCTGACCCATTTTCCTCAAATGTGACTACATTTCCCACAGCTGCAGAAACCAAATCTTCTCAATCTCTTACATGTTTTCTGATTCAAAGCAAAGGGTCAGAAGAAAGAAAATGTCTTTTTTACATTAGGGGCCATGTGTCTTAAACCTTACCATCAGAGCCCAATCTCTTTGTCCTTGGGCTAGGTTTCATCTACAACTTCCAGTTTATGATTTTTGGAATGCATTTTGTAACTAGCCTCGTTAAGTGTAGCCTTGGGTCTTGAGAGAATCATGTCTCAAAACCCCAAGACTACTCTTTTTCATTGAAATTTTATAATGCCTTGAGTGCCTTTTAGACTCATTAAAATAGAATATTAACTTTTTAATAGCTGTGCAATTTTCACCATCAAAGCATGATGTTTCACCAATACACAAGCCCTTATATAAGAACAGCACTATGCGGTATAGCAACAACTATTGACACAGGTGTATTCACTTGTGCACAGATTTGAGTTCACTCTGTGGATCGTATTAAAAACTTTGCCCATATTTTCAGCCTTTCTAGTTAGTACAATGACACTTAGTTATAACCACTTGTCTTTCCTATCACCATTCGAATACTATTTATAAACTGGCCTTAGTGACTAAGCCATTTGGGTGGGGCAGGGGTGGGAGTGGGGGAAGGGGAGACAGGTAGGGTGTCTGACAATCCAGGTCACAGAATAAGAGTAAATAATGTTAGGAAAAAAGCCATGGTTCAGGGACTTTCCTGGTGGTCCAGCAGCTAAGACTCTGAGCTCCCAATGCAGAGAGCCTGGGTTCAATTCCTGGTCAGGAACTAGATCCCACATGCTGCAAATAAGATCTGAAACAACCAAAAACATAAATATTTTTTTAAAAGTAATAGAGAAAGACATGGTCCAATTGCCTTTCTAAGAGTAATTAGTGGGGCTGTGAGGCTGGGAGAAAACTGTACCCAACAATGAGGGTCTAAGCCCTGACATGCTGTTTCCTTCTTTGACCTCTTCCTCATCTTTTCCTTCATGGTCCCAATTTAAAATTCATTGCTATGTTATAAGTACTTAATAACATATGAAAGTATATGCAAATGCTAATAGTCATCTTTTACATGAGGACTTGGTGGTGGTGGTGAAGTCACTAAGACATGTCTGACTCTTGAGACCCCATGGACTGTAGCCTGCCCAGCTCCTCTGTCCATAGTATTCTCCATGCAAGAATACTGGAATGGGTTGTCGTTTCCATCAGGGCTTTGGAGAAAACAATCTCCATTCTCATTTCTTTGTACGCAGGTTAGCAGACCAACCTCTACCTGGCCAGGAAATTCTTTCACCTAGGCCCTGTATTTCTTCACTGATCTGTTACTTACCTTCCTGAGTTGATCCCCAATAAGGCGCCTTCTTCCCACTGTCATTTATGCCAATAGAACAAGATAAAGTTTGGTTCAGAAGCAAAGGAGAGCTTCATTCTTTCATCAAAAAGGGAGAGGCGCAATCTCTGAAGTACACCTTTCCTTGACAGGCGGTGGGCAGGGCTGGTTTAACGGTTTCTCATCAGCGTGGCTTCCCTGGCGGCTCAGCGAGTAAAGCATCTGCCTGCAATGTGGGAAACCCAGGTTCGATCCCCAGGTTGGGAAGATCCCCTGGAGAAGGAAATGGCAAGCCACTCCAGTACTCTTGCTTGGAAAATTCCATGGATGGAGGAGCCTGGTAAGCTACAGTCATGGGATTACAGAGTCGCACACAACTGAGCTACTTCTCTTCATCAGTGGGGGAGGGGTGGAGTTCTCGTGGGTCTGGTGCAGGTAGGCTACCTGAGCTCCAGCCTGCTGTGCTGGGTGCAGGCGCAGAGTCGGTACATATGGTGTACCACCGCCATCTTGGATTGAGGTTTATTTAGTGATGCTTCTACACACAGCCCTCCAACCTGACGTGTGGCTGCAGCTGTTTCACACAAGGAACTCTGGTCTGAAGAGCCAAGTTCAAGGCCTCTGCATGAAATACCCTTTGTGACAGAGAAACTAAATACAAAGGAAAAATATGTTGGACTTTATTACCTAGATTCTCTATTTTTATTCCTCAGGAATAGTTTATGGGCTTTGCTGGAGACAGTCCTCTTATTGGAGTGAAAATTGGTTTTCAGATTATTGCCACAGACTCTTTAGCGGCCTGGTTTGGACTTCCCTTATGGCTCAGCTGGTAAAGAATCTGCCTGCAATGCAGGAGACCTGGGTTTGATCCCTGGGTTGGGAAGATCCCCTGGAGAAGGGAAAGACTACCCACTCCACGATTCTGGCCTAGAGAATTCCATGGACTGTACTGTTGAAGTCCTTTAATGGACTGGAACCCGGTCAGAGTCAACGATGAGAAAGTAAAGGAGAGAGAAAGAGGCTGATATTCCTTGGTTTAAGCAGAAAACCAATTAAGTCCCTGACACGGAACTTGCTCTGTTCATGAAGGCCTCAGTCACCCTCTTGATGGGGTGAAAGCACAGAGCGCCTTCTTGAGAGGGTCTTAGAAGCCGGGACTGGAAAGTGAACCCAGAGGGCCTCTGCACTCCAGAGAATTCACCTGAAAAGGAGAGAGAGAGAAATAGAGGGAGAGAGCGAGAGAGAAGACACGGGGACCAAAGCTCTGATGGAGCAAAGGTGTTTTATTCAACATTGTGTGGGTATTTATACTGTCTTACAAGGCAGCTATTTTCAGCAGAGATAAAAATCAAAACTTACAAGTTATCAAGGAAACATGAGGCCATCCATATCTAAGAGAGAGGGTTGTAAATAATCACTTTTACCGTATGGTTCATAAAAAGGAAGAGGGTCATAAATAGTTACTTATAACCGTATGGAAATGCATGCATACTTCAGCCCCTGGGGGGCTGTTTGCTATTCCACTTAATTCCTGAATATTCAGGAATTAATAAGGGACAGAGGATTCATGATAGATCCAAAACAGCACACAGGAAGCCTCCTGTTAAATGCTTCCTGACACTGTATAGTCCATGGGATTGCAAAGAGTGGGACATGACTGAGCGACTTTCCCTTTCAGTTTCACTATAGGGCTGTTTTCAGACAAGATTTCTGATAATCAAAATGTCTTGCTATTGGGTAGTTTAAAAAAAATAATCTAGCAGTTATTAGATAATTTCCAGATCTGTCAAAATTAATTTTAGTCTTTTTTGCTTAAATAAGGGGAAAAGAATCATTTGAGTCAATGTCCACCTAGGATATACTAACAGATTCATTCAACCATAACCATTTATAGCTCTAGGAGAGAATGGATTTTACTCCACTTAAACAGATATACTCTTGAGGCAAAGTTTCATCTTTAACCATAAGTACATTTTCTCATATGAAAAATCTCTGTACTTAGTTTATCCTATATAAAAGAAAGATACTACACAATGTGTTTTTCTACATCAGATGAATTCTCACTTATTCTTTACATCTAAAAGCCATGTTTTTTGATAACAAAGTCAAATATGTCAAACTCATAAAAATCACTCTATTAACATTTGACCAGAATGATTTTTAAAATCTTGTTCCAGTAATTACACTAAAATATTGGCTAATATTTTTATTACCATCTTCTTATTGCTATTTTTGAAATCACTTTAGTGCTTGACCTGTAGTAAAATTTATATATTCTATCTCACTGAATCCTCACAGTAGCCTAATAGACTAGAAAGTATAACCCCAGTTTGCAGGTGAAAAAACTGAGCTATAAAGTTAGATAGTTTGTCAGTGATCAAGCAACTACTAATTAGTGCAGCCAGAATTTAATTGCAGACCTGTCTGACTCAAAATGAAGCACAGGAAAAATTCTACAAATTTTGAATGTCTTTTTACTTTTCCTTGTATATCTGAAAACTTGAGAAAAAAAATATATAAAAAAAGAGAAATTAGAAGAAACAAAGCTTTGTGGGTGTACCAAAAGGCATATTTGATCAACTGTCAACTAAAGTATTTGATCATAGCAAAGACTCCATAATTCACATACCCTACCTGATCAGTTCTTCCAGAGGAAAAATGAATTCAGTTGTAACAATGTGTCATTGCCTAAGCAAGTTAAGGGATGAAAGAGGGACATTATGTAGACATCTGTTTTAGCAACAGGGGGTATGGATGATTCATATTCAAATCACAGCACTTTGGGATTCAATGCTTTGGGGATATTACTATCTAAATATACTATTCGATCAAATACACATGACTAACCACTGCAAGCTCAATGAGACATCCCATAAGAAACTAAAATGGTAATGATTAAACTAACTGACAATTAATTTACAATTAAAAAAACACAGATAACAACAATTAAAATAATGGCCAAATCTAGACATTTCTGGTTCACTGATAACAAATTGTACTCCCTTACAACTGAGGCAATATTGTCAAGCATTGTCAGCACTTCTGAAAATAAAACTGACTTAGTCTACAGGAAGCTCTAGCAACTTGATATTTTTGGTATATAAATACTAAATGTTAATATCATAGGTTACTAGTTAAAAAAAAACAAAAAACCTCTTAATTGTAATTAAAGATAAGATTGGGCTTCCCTGACGGCTCAGTGACTAAAGAATCTGCCTGCTGTGCAGGAGACACTAGAGACATGAGTTCAATCCTTGAGTTGGGAAGATCCCCTAGAGGAGGAAATGGCAACCCACTCTAGTACTCTGGCCTGAAAAATCCCATGGACAGAGGAGCCTGGCGGGCTACAGTCCATGGAGTTGCCAAGAGTCAAATGAAACTGAAGAGCAACTGAGCACACAAAGGCAAGGTAGGTCTATGAAATAAAGCCTGATTTTTCATTGATGATGAAAAGGACCACCTGGACATTTGAGGCTCTTTGAGAGCTCCCTTAAGACCACGAGTGGGCCTAGAGTATTCTCTGAGAATCACTGTGATAGAAAATATTTATGTTCATCTCAAAGAGAATAAAGATAAATATCTCATATCCTTTATTATCTCAAGTTATGTATATTCTTTTTTTAAACAATAGAAATTGTTTTGTTTTGTTTTATTTATCAGAAGTGTTTGTGTACTTTATGGAGAACATAAGAAATAAACATTTTCCTCACTTTAAAAAATGTTTCCTTGTACCCCAACTTCTCTCTCTACACTCCTTATTCAATAAGATATCACCGTTCATATGAAATCTCTTTTCTTTTTCTCTGTTACATGAGCAAACACTGTCACCTCTACCTACGAATGTATCTCGAATTAACTCTCTACTAAGGTAGTCCAGCGGAGAAGGCGATGGCACCCCACTCCAGCACTCTTGCCTGGAAAATTCCATGGACGGAGGAGCCTGGTAGGCTGCATTCCATGGGGTCACTGAGTCAGACACGACTGAGCGACTTCACTTTCACTTTTCACTTTCATGCATTGGAGAAGGAAATGGCAACCCACTCCAGTGTTCTTGCCTGGAGAATCCCAGGGACAGGGGAGCCTGGTGGGCTGCCATCTATGGGGTTGCACAGAGTCGGACATGACTGAAGCGACTTAGCAAGGTAGTCCAGGGCTTCCCAGGTGGCTCAGTGGTAAATAATTTGCCTGCCAATGCAGGAGATGCAGGTTCAATTACTGGGTCAGGAAGATTCCCTGAGAAAGAAATGACAGCACACTTCAGTATTCTTGCCTGGGAAATCCCATGGACACAGGAGCCTGGTGGGCTACAATCCCTGGCATTGCAAAAGAGTTGGACATGGCTTAGCAACTAAGCAACAAGTTAGTCCAAGCCCTGATCCTCCCTGGGTACCTGCAATAGCTGCCTGTTAGACCTTCTCTTTCTGCCTATGCTTCACCACTCTTCCTACTCAACAGAGTGATCATTTCAAAATGAAAATCAGAGCATGATTTCAACCATCCAGGCTTCCCACGTCATGGAAACCCAACATTCTCCCCAATCAGCCTTGACTCCTACGTCTCCTTTCCTCTGTCCCTGAGGGTGGGGAATCATGTGGACTCCCTCCTAGATTAAACCAGAAATATTCCCACCTCACAGTCTTCACACTTGGAATTTTCTCTGCGTGGAATGCTTTATCCAGACACTGGTACACGACTTGCATGTTTGCTGCACTTGTGCGTCATTCTTACATCATTTCTTCAGAGATCTCTTCCCTAAAAAACCCATCCAAAATGCCCATTCTCTTACTCCTTTATCCTGTTTCTCACTCCTTTACCTGCTTCATGTTTTTCTACTTAGTCATTATCACAGTATAACATTTTATTACATATACATGTGCTTAAATGTAGTAGTGTCTCCCCTACTACAAAGTAAATTCTACTGAGGCAGAGACTCCATTTTATTTACCTCTGTCACGAGAGTTCCTAAAAGAGGTCCTCATATTTAGAGCATGTCAGTAAATATTTTTTAGGTGAACTGATATAACTTCGGTCATGGTGGAGCTGAATTTAGATGCCTAATGTCACCTTCAGGTAGCAAATTACTGGAGAGTTTCTCTAAAATTCTTACTCATTTGCAGTATACTTGATGGTTCTGTAGGCTGCCTAAGACCCAGTGACTATATTCCAATGTAGGTTGAAAGAAGCAGGATGGCAGTGTAGATTTCAGTTTCTCACATTCACGGCTAGCTGGACATTCAGCATTCCAGATTTAATCTTTAAAAAAAAAAAAATAGCTATCTCCCTTGAATCTCCCCAGTCCCACTCTCAGTGATCTGAACCTCTATCCAAAGTGCCCTTATTCATAATTCTGAATGACAGCTATTGTAATCACACTCCTCCCCCTGATTTTTATGCTCCTGGGAAAGAAAAAAAAAATACATGGTTAAGAGCCTAAAACTTTAACAAGCCTCTCCCTTTATTTCATGTGACACTTTGACTTGCCAGCTAAAAGGATTGCAAATTGAAACTGAATTATATTTTAAATGAGCTAAATATATTCCAAGAGGGGAAATATATTTAAAAGATATAGCCTAGCAATATCATGCAACTCTAATCCAATAAAAAATTCAACTTTTCAGAGTAGAAGATGTTAGATTTTTTAAGATTTATAACTATAGTTGCAATAATTTTACTGAAATTGTTGAGTAATTAACTTCAGAATATGATATCATAGTAATTGGAAACATGATGTAGGAATAAAGATAGTTTATATTTTGTGTTAGTGATAATAACAAGAAAATAATAATAACTATAATACCATGTGACAGGCAATGTTACAAGCACTTTAGAACTCTCTTCAAACCTGATGCAAGCATCATCATCTCTCCTTTGGATTACTGCAGTAGCTTCCAACCTTGCCTATCTGCTACTTGCCCTTGACCCCTACAACCTAATTTCAATATATATTACCCAGTGATGCTTTAAAGAATAAGTAGTACCATATCACTTTCTGCTCAAAACCCTGTGATGGCTTTCTCCCTCTCTTAGTGTAACACCCAAAGCCCTTAACCCTGTCCTACTAGGTCCTATAAGGTGGCCCCCAGGAATTCCCTTTTATCATCTCCTCTTTGCCTACATTGCTTTCTGTGCTACTCCTTAAATTTTCCAGGGATCTTTCTTCCCCAGGGCCTTGAATTTGATATTCCCTCTGCCTGAACACTTCCCCCAAATGTCTGCAAGACTGCTTACTTTTCCTCCTCCAAGTCTTTGCTCAAATGTTGTCTTCAGGGTTACACTTCTCTGACCACACAATTTAAAATTGTAGTCCCCACTGCCTATACTTATCACCATCCTCCATATTATATACATTTACTGACTATTTCATTTTGTTTCCAGCCTCTACCTACTAAAATACAAGCTCCATAGAAGGCTTTTTTGTCTTGTGCTATTCATTTCTTATAACCCCAGTCCTCAGGTATATAAAAGCTAACAAACACTTGTTAAAAAATAAGTAAAATTAACCAACAATGAGATGCTTTTACCTATAAAATAAAGGTATAAGATACTTATACCTTTTATCTATAAGAATGGAAAATATCTAAAACATTGACATGACAACAACAAATGCTGGCAAGGATGTGAAGCAACAGGAACTGCCATTCAGCACTGGTGATAATGCAAAAAGGTACAGACACTTTGGAAGACAATTTGGCACTTTATTCCAAAGCTAAACATAATCTTACCATATGATCCAGCAATTGTGACTTTACTCAAATAACTTGAAAACATGTTCACACAAAAACCTGCACACAAATGTTTATAGCAGCTCTAGTCATCATAATTGAAAACTAGAAGCAACCAAAAGGTCCTTCAATAGGTGAATGAATAAACAAACTACCATACATCCATGCAAGGGAATATCATTCAGTGTTAAAAAGTGAGTTATCAAGTCATGAAAAGTCATGGAAAAATATTAAATTTACGTTGCTAAGTGAAAGAAGAAAGTCTGTAATGGCTACATAATGTATGATTCCAACTATGTGACCTTCTGGTAAAAGCATAATTATGGGAACAGTGGAAGGATCAGGGCATTTACAGGAGGGAAGGAAAGATAAATAGGGGAAGCACAGGGAATGTTTTAGAGCAGTAAAACTACTCTGTATGATACTCTATTGTTGAAAACATGACATTATATATTTGTCCCAAAACCCAGAGAACTGTATGACACAGAGAGAGTCCTGATGTATATAAACTATCAGATCAGATCAGTGGCTCAGTCGTGTCCAACTCTTTGCAACCCCATGAATCGCAGCAGGCCAGGCCTCCCTGTCCATCACCAACTCCCAGAGTTCACTGAGACTCACGTCCATCGAGTCAGTGATGCCATCCAGACATCTCATCCTCTGTCGTCCCCTTCTCCTCCTGCCCCCAATCCCTCCCAGCATCAGAGTCTTTTCCAATGAGTCAACTCTTTGCATGAGGTGGCCAAAGTACTGGAGTTTCAGCTTTAGCATCATTCCTTCCAAAGAAATACCAGGGCTGATCTCCTTCAGAATGGACTGGTTGGATCTCCTTGCAGTCCAAGGGACTCTCAAGAGTCTTCTCCAACACCGCAGTTCAAAAGCATCAATTCTTCGGCGCTCAGCCTTCTTCACAGTCCAACTCTCACATCCATACATGACCACAGGAAAAACCATAGCCTTGACTAGACGAACCTTTGTTGGCAAGGTAATGTCTCTGCTTTTGAATATGCTATCTAGGTTGGTCATAACTTTCCTTCCAAGGAGTAAGCGTCTTTTAATTTCATGGTTGCAGTCACCATCTGTAGTGATTTTGGAGCCCAGAAAAATAAAATCTGACACTGTTTCCACTGTTTCCCCATCTATTTCCCATGAAGTGATGGGACCAGATGGCATGATCTTAGTTTTCTGAATGTTGAGCTTTAAGCCAACTTTTTCACTCTCCACTTTCACTTTCATCAAGAGGCTTTTGAGTTCCTCTTCACTTTCTGCCATAAGGGTGGTGTCATCTGCATATCTAAGGTTATTGAGATTTCTCCCGGCAATCTTGATTCCAGCTTGTGTTTCTTCCAGTCCAGCGTTTCTCACGATGTACTCTGCATATAAGTTAAATAAACAGGGTGACAATATACAGCCTTGACGAACTCCTTTTCCTATTTTGAACCAGTCTGTTGTTCCATGTCCAGTTCTAACTGTTGCTTCCTGACCTGCATACAAATTTCTCAAGAGGCAGATCAGGTGGTCTGGTATTCCCACCTCTTGAAGAATTTTCCACAGTTTATTGTGATCCACACAGTCAAAGGCTTTGGCATAGTAAATAAAGCAGAAATAGATGTTTTTCTGGAACTCTCTTGCTTTTTCCATGATCCAGTGGATGTTGGTAATTAATTAATAATAGTGTATCAGCATTGATTTATCAATCATAAGGTATATACCACACTAATCTAAGATGTTAATAATCAGGGAATTTGGGGACAGAGAGTACATTTGCATTCTGTGTACTTCCTGAGAAATATTTCTATAAACCTGAAAAAGTCCCCCACAATGGAGTTTATTAAGTTAAATAAACAGATACATGTAGTTAGTAACTTGGTAATAGATAAATATATGTACTTTTAAAATCTTTACAAAATCATTTGGGTGTAACTTCTATTATCTCCATCTTGAAGGTGGGGAAATTGACTGACATAGTTTATGTGATTCCTGTTGAAGTCAAACTAGCTCATACATCTAGTTCTTGGGAACTGCAATGGCGGAACCCAGAATGTATCATCTTCAGATGTAGCACTCTCAATTTACCCTCATCAAAGGTATTAAATATACAAAGGAAATACAGTGATGAAAGAACAGCTATAACAAGACAAGCAGGCCTAAGGAAATAAATTTCCTATCTTGTGCATTGTGGTCCAAGAGTGAAGGCATCTGGGACTTCCCTCGTGATCCAGTGGCCCAGACTCCATACTCCCAATGCAGAGGGCCTGGGTTCAATTTCTGGTTAAGGAACTAGATCCTGCATGCAGCACCTAAGATACGGCACAGGCAAATGAATAATCTTTTTTTCTTTTAATTTTTTTTAAAAAGAATGATTGTACCTGTTTGTTGTAGTTGTGCTGAGAAGTAAATTATCAGAAGCCTGATATTTTGAAGGGTTTGCTTGTGTTATTGTTTATTATCTTTTCTGTTGCCTTTGAAAACAATCTGAACACAGTTCATGTACATAGTCTTTTGGTGATACATCTGACTGTTTTCTATTCTTACTATAATAATCTCAGTATGAATAGATTCAGAGACACGTCTTCCCTATTTTGCTTTTCAATTCACTTGTGAGGCTAATATGTGATGTAGGCTAAAGGGGGACACTGGGTTGTCTAATTTTTGTAAAGGATTTTGAAATCATACCTAAGGTGGCATTTATATAAGATTAGAGCTATGGCAGTACAAGTCACTGAGTGCAAAACAGGGAATTCCAGCCAACTGATGAGACCCCAGGCACATCATCTAGTGCTTTATGGTTTTATTCTTTAACGTAGTTTTTAGATATTCTGTTACGGTGACAATTCTTCTTAAAGTCTGGATCTTCAAAGTGACCTTTTCCTGCGCTGCCCAAAATAGAATTTTCACTCCATCTCTGCCTGTGGCAGTAATAAAACAACCCTAATATTCAGCCTCTTTCCAGATTGTACAGTCTATAATAGGATATCATCATAACTTATTTCCAGAGTATAATATTCATCCAATTAACCTTGAATATTTTTTAAGAAAGCTCACAATAGAAAAGATAATTGCATGGTTGTCAAAAATTATGAGTAACCAGGTACAATAGAGCCCCGTAAAATAATTCCTATCAAAAGATTAACATTTATCATGTTGGCCTAATGAAACATATTGTAAGAGATTTAAAAATGGATAACTGGAAAAATAGTAAATAGTTATCGCATGCAAAATATACAACCAAAATGAACTTTTAAAAGGTAAAAAAATATATTAAACACAACAAGTGCATTTTCTATGTTTAACATAAAACTATGTCCCACTGTAGGCCTTCCCTGGTGGCTCAGCTGGTAAAGAATCTGCCTGCAATGCGGGAGACCTGGGTTTGATCCCTGGGTTGAGAAGATCCCCTGGAGAAGGGAAAGGCCACCCACTCCAGTATTCTGGCCTGGAGAATTCCATGGACTGTATAGTTCATGGAGTCACAAAGAGTCAGACATGACTGAGTGACTTTCACTTTCACTTTCATGTCCTATTGTAGAGGAATTATTCTTCCCAAATACTTGTTAGAGGAAGAACAGATGAACTACAGTGCATGTCCTGCCTCTTTGTGGTGTCATGATACTATTCTATGGACAAGTTTCTACTATATCCCCTTACTAAAACTCAAAGCCATTAAGATATGCTTCTTGGTAAAAAAAAAAAAAAAAAGCAGGGAAAGCCCTTCACACAAGTAGAAATGGAGAAAATTGCTAAAGAAAGGGGACAAAAGCCCCCTTGGCAGATAAACAACAGCTCTGCTTACACTGTAATTTATGGTAATATCAGGAAGCTTTTGATAAAATTTCACATATACTGCAGGATAGGACATTGGAGAAGATAAAGGACTCCGAAGAAGAAATATGGACAAATTAAGCCATTTATAAGAGGGGGAGTATTTTGTTAAAAAAAAACAAATGTGGCAATTCATTTTGATAGTCATGTAATTTCTGTGTGCATTGGGCACTTGCTGTCTGAAGAAGTGGCAACCTAGCACTTCCCCCATTGCTACAGAAAGTCAATTTTGAGAACAAAAAATAGGGGAAGGTTTAAAAAAATATATATATATACAAATCTATTATAGCACATTCAAGTGTTTGTGAGCTAAATTTATACCATTTGACTAGTTTAAAGATTTTAAACTTTTATCTCTATTTTATTTGATAACAAATCAATTTTCCAATAAATAATTTGCCTTTGGGGTATTATAATGAAAAAGCAATTTAAAATATATTTCTATAAATACTGAAAAATACTTTCATACTAGATATGCAGTAAATAAATGAAGAAATATTCACACAAGTTCCTACTGCCTTTCTTGTTATCTGAAAAATAATGAGTCTTTATTTACATATTTCTTCATCAAGCCCTGAAACTGTTATTAAGGTCAAAGCTTGAATATATCTATTATTCTACAGAATTTTATATTTCAAAATTCAAAGTACTATTTGATGCTCTAATTTCACCTTCTGTATTAAAAAATATAAACAGCTTAATGAAGAGGTTTTAAATGACTTTTTTAAAATATTCTTCAATGGCCATTTTTAATATAGTGGCTCTGCTATCCTCTGAACTTCAGTGGTATTTGAGCTGACATTGTCATTTTTACTTATTGATTGCTCAGCTCAGTTTTTGACTGCAACCACTATGGAGATCTTCACTTAAGGAAACAAAAAAAATCCTGTCATTCAAAAAGACCATATTATGAGAATTCTGTTACTTGTTTTTAAAGAATATTAACAGGAAAATTTGGAAGAAGAAATGCCAGTCTGTCTCTCCTCTCCCTAACAAATTTCTCCTGAGACAGAGCTTTAATGAGTAGTTCTGGAAACTTCTTAGACAATATATGTCACTGACCAAGATGGCTGACCCTTTCAAACTGGCTGATGCTATTCAGTAAAGATACTATCAGAATCTGAAGTAACTAGTTTGAGTTTCTATAGCATTTTGAGGAAATATTTTGTGAGAGTGGGAAGCATGTCTTAACGTCATTCACATGTTTCCCAGAGAATGAAAGCTGATCTGCAGGACCATTGAAAGCATTATAGCTAATATCATTGCAATTTCAAGGCTGGGAGGGAGGTTGAGAGAACCAATAATTGGGGTGGGGGCGTGGTTTAAGAACACTGAGGTGAACACTGTTGACTCATTGGAAAATCACAAAATGCTGGAACTCACTCTAGTAGGCTCATGTTTTGAGCCTTTAAAGCAGTTGTGTGGCTCTCTTGGAAATTTACACTATTATTTTATTTATAGCAGATGTCTCTTAAAGCAAACATTTTTATTTTATACTATACAAATCTTACGGAAAATTGCAAACATAATGTAGAGTTTTGGTCATGCTGTAGAAATCTCTAGTTTTTCTATAATGGATTATGAGCGAGAGAAAAAAAAACTGATATTGATCTAAGGCTAAAGGATAAAGGGTAATCAAAACAAGGCTTCTGCGGATGCTTTTATGAAATTTGTTTTAAAAGAAATAGGCAAAAGTTTAAACTGTGGATTAAACCAGTTAAATTAAATCAACTTGTATTCAAAATATAGTCTGACCATCAGAATGAAATGACCAGCAGCCAGCCTGAGGCTTAATCAAAACACTTGGTTGCTTGGACAATTATACTGTCTGGGTTATTAAAAAAAAAAAAAATATGTATATATATATATATAGTTTTACTTGGATTTCCTTAAATGTAACTAGTATTTGTTTCTTATGTACATCCAGTGAAAAAGAAAGCCTAAGAAAACACTTTATTTATCTAGCTTGTTCTGAATAATCATTCTCTTATAAATATGTTTTGGTTATAGTAACTTAAATATATGTCTTGTAGCTGCTTAGCAGCTGCCTAACTGCCTGATAGAAAAGTAGCATCTGAAATTTAGCTCAAAATATAAAAATATAATATGCAATTAAAGAAGAAAGTAAATTCTGTCTGTAATGTTACACTAGCAAATATAAATAGTAAGGAAACAAGAGATATTGCAATTTTACAAAAGTGAATATCAGCAGCTTTAATTTTCCAAGGAATCCATTCAGCTACAAATATTTACCATTCTGTTTATTTCTATAATTAGCAGAATTTAAAAATAGTTTCCCTTGTGGCTCAGCTGGTAAAGAATCCACCTGCAATGTGGGAGACTTAGGTTTGATCCCTGGGTTGGGAAGATCCCCTGGAGAAGGGAAAGGCAAACCACTCCAGTATTCTGGCCTGGAGAATTCCATGGATTAAGTCCAAGGGGTCACATAGAGTCACACAAGACTGAGCAAATTTCACTCACTTAAAAATAGAGAATTATATAAATTTTGAAAATTGAAATCTAGAGAAGCAAAACCTACATTTCTGAGACTTTGCTGTTCATTATGCCTGTCTTGTTGGAGAAGGAAATGGCAACCCACTCCAATATTCAAGCCTAAAGAATCCTGTGGATGAAGGAGCCTGGTGGGCTGCTGTACATAGGGTCGTACAGAGTTGGACACAACTGAAGCAACATAGCATGCATGCATGCATTTGAGAAGGAACTGGCAACCCACTCCAGTATTCTTGCCTGGAGAATCCCAGGGACAGAGGAGCCTGGTGGGCTGCCATCTATGGGGTCACACAGAGGTGGACATGACTGAAGCAACTTAGCAGCAGCAGCAGTAGCATGCCTCTCTTGTTCAGGTCAGTCGCTCAGTCATGTCCGACTCTCTGTGACCCCATGAACCGCAGCACACCAGGCCTCCCTGTCCATCACCAACTCCCAGAATCCACCCAAACCCATGCCCACTGAGTCACTGATACCATCCAACCATCTCATCCTCTGTCGTCCCCTACTCCTCCTGCCCTCAATCTTTCCCAGCATCAGGGTATTTTCAAATGAGTCAGTTCTTCACATCAGGTGGCCAAAGTATTGGAGTTTCAGCTTCAACATCATTCCTTCCACTGAACATCCAGGACTGATCTCCTTTAGGATGGACTGGATGGATCTCCTTGTAGTCCAAGGGACTCTCAAGAGTCTTCTCCAACACCATAGTTCAAAAGCATAAATTCTTTGGAGCTCAGCTTTCGTTATAGTCCCATTCTCACATCCATACATGACTACTGGAAAAAAATCATAGCTTTGACTAGACAGACCTTTGTTGGTAAAGTAATGTCTCTGCTTTTTAATATGCTGTCTAGGTTGGTCATAGCTTTTCTTCCAAGGAGTAAGCGTCTTTTAATTTCATGGCTGCAGTCACCATCTGCAGTAATTTTGGAGCCCCCCAAAATAAACTCTTTCACTGTTTCCATTGTTTCCCCATCAATTTGCCATGAAGTGATGGGACCAGATGCCAGGATCTTAGTTTTGTGAATGTTGACCTTTAAGCCAACATTTTTACTCTCCTGTTTCACTTTCATCAAGAGGCTCTTTAGTTCTTCTTCACTTTCTGCTGTAAGGGTGGTGTCATCTGCATATCTGAGGTTATTGATATTTCTTCCGACTATCTTGATTCCAGCTTGTGTTTCTTCCAGTCCAGCGTTTCTCATGATGTACTCTGCATGTAAGTTAAATAAGCAGCCTGTCTTGTAACAATACACATTTCAAAAAGGAAGTCATTAAAGTAATGTGGCTCTTATGCTTTCATAGGTCTTTGTGAGAAGTTAACCAATAAGACAGCATAATCTCTATGGAATTAAAAACACAAATTCAAGACAAGGACATGAGATTGATGGAATTTGTAATCATGCATTTTTTACTTGTGTAATAAATTTATCATTTCAAGGACATTATTTAATATGGCCCCACAGTGTGTGTATCACAGCAAACTGGAAAATTCTTAAAGAGATGGGAATACCAGATCACCTGACCTGCCTCCGGAGATATCTGTATGCAGGTCAAGAAGCAACAGTTAGAACTAGACATGGAACAACAGACTGGTTCCAAATCAGGAAAGGAGTATATCAAGGCTCTATATTGTCACCCTGCTTATTTAACTTATATGCAGAGTACATCATGCAAAATGCTGGGCGGGATGAAGCACAAGCTGGAATCAAGATTGCTGAGAGAAATATCAATAAACTCAGATACGCAGATGACACCACCCTTATGGCAGAAAGTGAAGGAGAACTAAAGAGCCTCTTGATGAAAGTGAAAGAGAGTGAAAAAGTTGGCTTAAAACTCAACATTCAGAAAACTAAGATCATGGCATCTGGTCCCATCATTTCATGGCAAATAGATGGGGAAACAATGGAAACAGTGAAAGAGTTTATTTTGGGGGGCTCCAAAATTACTGCAGATGGTGACTGCAGCCATGAAATTAAAAGACACTTAACTCCTTGAAAGGAAAGCTATGACCAACCTAGACAGCATATTAAAAAGCAGAGACATTACTTTACCAACAAAGGTCTGTCCAGTCAAAGCTATGATTTTTTCCAGTAGTCATGTATGGATGTGAGAATGGGACTATAACAAAAGCTGAGGGCCAAAGAAATGATGCTTTTGAGCTGTGGTGTTGGAGAAGACTCTTGAGAGTTTCTTGGACTGCAAGGAGATCCAGCCAGTCCATCTTAAAGGAGATCAGTCCTGGGTGTTTATTGGAAGGACTAATATTGAAGCTGAAACTCCAATACTTTGGCCACCTGATGTGAAGAACTGACTCATTTGAAAGTACCCTGATGCTGGGAAAGATTGAGAGCAGGAGGAGAAGGGCATGACAGAGGATGAAATGGTTGGATGGCATCACTGATGCAATGGACATGAGTTTGAGTAGGCTCAAGGAGTTGGTTATGGACAGGGAAGCCCGGTGTGTTGCAGTCCATGAGGTCCCAAAGAGTTGGACACGACTGAGTGACTGAACTGAACTGTGCTACAATGTAAATTCCTATGTAATTTTTCATTTACATCTGCAGAAACTTCCTAGATTCTTAACAATCTGTCATTGGAGTTTTAGTGGTTTAATTACTAATTTTTTCACAGATGAGAGCTAAAATATCTCTAACCTTTGCAAATGTACACTATGGCACCATTCACATAGCTTTTATTGCAGATAAAATCTATGACAAATTTTCTATATGACAGAAGAACATGTTTTCATATTAAATTCTGATGATAGAGACATATTTCTTTGCTTGTACTTTTGAAATGTTTTGTATATAGTAACAATGGACAACAGTTTCTCTTCAGTTACATCAATAAAATCTCAAAACCCACTTTATTTTTATGAGTCCAGAGCTTCAGTAAATATTTCTTAAACATAACTGGAAAACTGCAAAAAAATGTTCAGAATTCAGCTCACTTCTAAACTTGCTGATCAAAACAGACAAAACATTCAGCTGGTTAGGCATAATGAGAAGCAGAAAGAGGAATCCGCAAAACAGCCTAGAAATTGAATGCTGCCATGAGGGTGAATAAGAGCTCCAGCAAAAGTTTCTCAAATATAAGTGTCAAGATAATGGTAGGTCCCTCTGACAGTCATTTAAAAGAAAGAATAAAGCCTATTATAGTAACTTTATGGAGTTATAAAAGCACTTGAGTTTTCAGAGAACCACAGACTTATAAAATGTTTCTGACATCCCATCAAAAATTGGTATTATGACATTGTCATAATACATAATCATATAGTCAAGGAGTGATTGGGAGTAAATCCATAATAGCAGATTTTTTTAAATAAATTTCACATTGAATTCCAGACATCTTTTTTCTCCCTTCTTCTCTTATTTAGATTTCAAGATCGGGAGAAAAAGTAGATAGAGAAATACATTGTTTCTTCTGATTCCTTTATAGACAGTCTCTTGGAAAATTTGAGAATTCTGGTTGGTTCGTATTTTTTTTCGGATTTTGGGTTGTGAAGAACCTCAAGAAAGCCCATATCTAATGATCTAAACTATCTAATATTTTACTGAACATCTGTCTAACGTTATCCACTTAGGAAAAATTATTACTTTAAATTGCTAGGATGCCTCACAGCTACGTCAAAGACTCTACGTATTGTCTTTAAGATTCTTGAGGAACTGCTTAACTTGAGTCTCCTTCCATTGCCTTCTCTGCATGTCACTACAGACTGCCCTAGACTATTTAGGAAATAGGCCTTTAATCATAGGACTACCTGAAACCAGACCAAAGCTTAACATACAGAGTAGCCAGCCAGCAGTCACATAAACATGGCTTCCCATCCACCCTCCTACTTCAAAAAAGGTAACATATTGCTTTAATTTTTTTAATTTATTTATTCTTTCCATTTATTAAAAAAAAAAAGAATACTTGCCATTGCCTAAGCCTTTGGGCACATGTACATAATAAAAAACATTGCTGAGCATAAATAATATATATGAACTCTATTAGGATTCTCAGAAAAAGTCAATCAAAATGACTTATTTTATAGTTTGAAGTCTCAATTCAAAATCTATTAGCAAAATATTTCTATTAAATTGTATGATATTTCTAATGTCAATTAATTACACTTATATCCAGCTCTATAGTGTAATGACTTTGTAATATTAATTTTGATTTTAATTTAGAGAACTTGTAAGTTTGCCCCAAGTTTTAGTGTTTAATGGTTTTTCCATATTTAGACTATGTTCACCGATCACAACTTTTTTCATTTTTCTAATCGAATGGCCATTTTAAAACCTATCTTTCATGGTTTTTTCTGAGTTAACCAATTTGCTTTGGGGCAGGGAGGATAGTAAAGAAAATCAGTGAAAAAAGGGACAATTAAACTAAAAGCTACTAAAGAATAATGTTTCATTTTGGCCAAAAGACCAGTAACTTATTTTTACAAACATTGAAATTAAAATTTCCTATGGTTGAGGACAGAGAAATCCAACAGTCTGATTTTAAAATAGAATATGTCATACCTAACATTAGTTAGTAAAAGCAAGTGAAATGTCCATTCTGCATCAGCACTAAGTTGATTCTTTCCCCAAATCATTAAGTTTTACATCTGGTCATTTCGATCAAGAAAATAAACTGGCTCCAGATTACTTGGGTTTGGATTTCAGTTCCTTCATAGGCAAGGCATTAATTTCTCTATGACTCTTGTTTCTTCATTTATAAGAAAGACTGATGATGAAATGCTTCACAGACTCAAAGGAGTTAACTGGCCACTCTTTATAATGTCCTTTATTTTTCCTTGTCAAATCAGAGAATCATGTTCTTTCAAGACAAAGCTAGTTCATTTTCGTTTTGTTTTGTTTAAAATCAATAAGTCATGCTTCTTTAGTGGTGGCCCTTTATCTGCCTTTGGATTATAAGACACATTCTTGAACACTAAAATTATTTGGACTGAGTTCAACTAGACTCAGGATTATACCAAGTTTCCCCCTATAATGCAGTTTATAAAATGGACTCTATTACTTTATGCTGCATTACAGGATATAAATATAAATTCTTGGAAATCTGTCAGGCTCCTTCAGTTCGCTGAAGCTAAAACAAATATGTACACTATTTGACACAGTTAAGGGTTAAACTATTGAGTATATACCTGTATCTACCTGCAGTATATACGTATATATACCTGCAGTTTTAATTGTCAACAATGGAACTTTCAAGTATCTAAGATTTCTCTGTGAATTTCATTTGAGCTCATTAAGTAAATGGCTTAGATGAAGGGAAGGTAGTTATCTGAGTGCTCAGATACCTGGAAGATAATTTTTAATTTTCAATTATCTTATATACTAGTTTTAAAAAATCTGCTTGCATATTACAATGATCACCCCAAATCTGATTATGCTGCTTATTTTGTTTTGTTACCTTCCTAAAAAACATTGACTTCACCTAGTTATCATTCTTTTCTTCTCATGATAAACCAGAGTTCTTTCATTCTTCCACTATGTCATAAAAGACTCAATAAATTCTGATTTGCATTTCAAATCCCATTCTCTTTTTTAGAAGGACATCAGATTCAATGACAATTTTATCACTAATCTCTTTAGCAGTGACAGCGGGAAGTCATGTTCAGACTCTTTCTGAGTGAAGTCCTAAGGAAGGTCATGCAATGTTCTTCTTTATCACTAATAGTAACATTTGATGTGTGTGAATTCTTCATTTCCTTTTTATTAATCAATATGTGCTCATTTAGTCATTTGCTTTAGTTAGCTGTTTCAGAGTACTTGTTTCCTTCTTCTTTGATTAAGAAATGTGTGTCATTATTTTGCTGCATAAAGAGTAATAGTTTGTGTTATTGTTTCTGTTAGTAACTTGTTTCTGTTAGTGATGTTCTTCTAGAAATTTTACATGAGAAAAATTTCTCCGGATAAAGTTACAACCATTTTGGAAAGACCTTTTTCCATTTTATTTTTGTCATTTTTTTTAAGCAATTGAAATAACAAAAATCTAAAGTATTCATTGGTGGCTGTATTTGTATTCATATGAGTATGCGTAAATTTATAAACATTTTGATGCCTAGTGCTAGGGATAAGGAGAAATCTAGCTCTGAAATAAATGTTTGGTGAATCAATCTTTGCTGTTTTATTTTTCTATTTTTTAAAGATTTATTTTTTTACTTTTATTTTTGCCTGCACTGGATCATTGTTGATGCACACAGGCTCTGGTTACAGTGCTTAGACTTATTGCCCTAGCTTGTTAGTTGCCAAGAACAGGCCAGTTGCTAATTCATTTTGATATTTGGCAAAACTAATACAATTATGTAAAGTTTAAAAATAAAATTAAATTAAAAAAAAAAAAAAGAATAGGCTGTAGGCACACAGGCTCAGTAGTTGGGGCTTTGGGCTGTAGCCTGCAGGCTCAATAGTAAGGGCTCATGAGCTTAGTTGCTCCGCAGCATGTGGGATCCTCCCTAACCAGAGATCAAACCCATGTTCCCTACATTAGCAGGTAAATTCTTAATACTAGACCACAGCGGAAGCTCCAATCTTTGTTATTTTAGATTCCATGTAATACTTTCTTCTACTTTCATAGACTTGTCATAGTTATATCCAATTACATTGCAGAAGCTATACATAGTTACAGAAGCTCTATTTCTAATAATTAATGATTTTTCTTGACTCTTTAAAAAACGAAAAATGCAAATTCACATAAAATTCATTATAATAATTTAGTATAGATTTTAATAAATATGAGCTATCATGGTATAAATACATGGGTGCCAAATAGAAAATAAAGAGGAAAAAGTAGTTAAAAGAAGTAATATAAATTCCCAGAGAAGGCAATGGCACCCCTCTCCAGTACTCTTGCCTGGAAAAGCCCATGGACGGAGGAGCCTGGTAGGCTGCAGTCCATCGGGTCGCGAAGAGTCGGACACGACTGAGCGACTTCACTTTCACTTTTTACTTTCATGCGTTGGAGAAGGAAATGGCAACCCACTCCAGTGTTCTTGCCTGGAGAATCCCAGGGACAGGGGAGCCTGCTGGGCTGCCGTCTATGGGGTCGTACAGAGTCGGACACGACTGAAGCGACTTAGCAGCAGTAACAGCAGCAATATAAATTCCCAAGCTATTTAGTCATGCTATATGCAAGCAAGATAAATTTCTTTTTGTAGAGTGGAAATTTTAATGTCTGAACTTTTCTGAATTTTAGTTTATCAAATTATTTGAAATTCCAATTGTTTTATTAAATCACAATCTTAAGTATGTGAATTATCCATGTAAGAGCTATAAACTAATAATTTTTTTTAATATTCCATTCAAAAAATAAGAAGGGGAGGACAAATTGAGAGAGTAGCATTAAAACATATATATTACCACATGCAAAGTTGGATAGCCAGTGGAAATTTGCTGTATTACACTGGGAGCCCAAATCCGGTGCTCTGTGAGGACCTAAAGGGGTGGAATGGTGTGGGAGGTGGGAGGGAAGTTCAAGAGGGAGGGGACATGAGTGTACCTATGGCTGATTCATGTGTATATATGTCAAAAACCAATACAATATTGTAAAACAATTATCCTCCAATTAAAAATAAACATTTTTTTTAAAGAGGGAAGATTTCAAATCAGGATGTATAAAAATAAAGTTTATTGCTATATAATTTATTTAGGGACTGAAACTAGTATTAAATGTGCTTGTTCAACAATAAATAAATTCACACAAATTTTTTTTAAAAAGCATAAGGATAAAGTTGAGTTGAGAAGTACAACCATATCACAAAAACAAAATGTACAAATGCTATTTCCATATGTTTAAATCACTGTATCTGCTTTGACTGTGCTGGACCTTGTAATTAACCCAAATAACTATTATGTGCCCATATTGTTTTAAGTATAAAATGGATACTTAATAAACACTTGCTAATTAGATTAAGGGAAAAAAAGTCAATAAGTTATTTAGCTTATTGTGACCAAGAAATTCCATTATTATAGCAGATTAATCTGGTTAAATTAGCTTCTGGAATTTTTTGATGTGGTAATTATTTAAATTCTGTGTAATGGTGCATGTGGATACAAGTTTAGAAAATTTTAATAAACAGTATCAAAAGCAAATTCAAAAGAAAAACAAAATCAAAAGTGTGGTATGGAGATATTTTTATGTAAATTTAGGACAAAATGCCTGCTCTCATTAAGAATTGTGTAAATACTTAAGGAGTTATGAAAGAAGGAATGACATTTAAAATTGATTAAATCAATAAACAAATATTCATTTGACAAAAATAGTTGATACTAATGGTGAAATAAATAGTAACTTTTCTTGATAAGGGTTCTTATATTCACACGAATATAAGACTAGGTAAATGCTTTTTCTAAAAACAATCTCTCTCCCTTCCCGTATAATTCTTTATTTTACACTTTTTATGAAAGAATAGAAAAAAAAAGAATAGAAATGAATTTCTCAGTTACTATTTTGATATATTACTGCAGGATAAAATAAATTTCTGTGTTAGAACTAAATTCTTTGAGTTGTCTGTTAATTTACATATATATGTATGTATATATAAAGACCTATTGATTATGTGACATGTATAATTTAAATTAACCTGTGTGATGAACTGAAACTAACATTATTCTTAGAATAAGCCTGATTATAGAAAAAAATATCAGCAATGAGCTCACAATACATAAATTAGTCTCTAGGTATTAACAGCATCTGTAAAGTTGTGTCAGCTGAAACCAGACAACTTAAAAATATCTGTATCATTATTTAAGTAATACCTATTTATACAGATATTAAGAAACAAATCTTTAATATCTTCTAATTAAATCAATATCCAAATGTTAGGTGTTCTGTGAACCAAACAACTAAATGATTTGACTGAATTTTCCAGTAGGATGTTTCAGCATTATATAAACACAATCTGTGAGTTACTATACTCTTAAAGACCCCTGAGAGCTCAGTTGGTAAAGAATCCGCCTGGAATGCAGGAGACCTCAGTTCAATTCCTGGGTCAGGAAGATCTGCTGGAGAAGGGATAGGCTACCCACTCCAGTATTCTTGGGCTTCCCTTGTGTCTCAGCTGGTAAAGAATCCGCCTGCAATGTGGGAGGCCTGGGTTCAATCCCTGGGCTGGGAAGATCCCCTGGAGAAGGGAAAGGCTACTCACTCCAGTATTCTTGGGCTTCCCTTGTGTCTCAGCTGGTAAAGAATCTGCCCACAATGCGGGAGGCCTGGGTTCAATCCCTGGGTTGGGAAGATCCCCTGGAGAAGGGAAAGGCTACCCATTCCAGTATCCTGGCCTGGAGAATTCTATAGACTGTGTAGTCCGTGGGGTCACAAAGAGTCAGACACAACTAAGGAACTTCACTTTCACTTTCACTTTCAAAGACCTGGATGGGTTTTGAGAAGTTATTTATATGCAAAAAGACAATGCAGTTCTATATGACTTTATTACTACATGTAACATTATGTGAACAAATTTCAGTCTGAGGGAGATTAAAACTTTTCTAATTTTCAGGAAAAAATTTATAAATACCTTTTTGCTCAAAATTGTCTCCTTTCCTTTAATGTAGCCACTGAAAGAACTCAGAAAATGTCTCCTAGTGGAAAGATAGAGTTCTGTGAGGACATAGTTGGCAATCAATAGAAGAAATGGTTGAGAGAGTATAAACAGAAAAAAAATCCCAGAGGCAAAAAGTGTGTGGGAACAGCTAGTTATTGCTGAAGGAATATGTGGGGATTATACAAAAGTGGAGAAGACAGATTTGTACAGAAACCAGACTATACCCAGTTCCCAGATCAAAAATCTGCACATTCACTTGTCCTGGTATCCTATAATTTCAGTATTCTAGATATAGCTGTTAGCATTTGCTTTGAAAAAAAGCACAGATTGATATAGCAGAGTGTGAGTTTCATTCACTGAATTAATCAGAAGGTTTATGCCTAAAACACAACCATTACCAGTTGTTATTTAGTTATATATATATATATATATATATATATATGTGTGTGTGTGTGTGTGTGTGTGTGTACATATATATATCATTGTGGATGCATATTCTTAGGTAGAGGCAAAATAAAAAAGTAAAGTTTTGGTTAAGATGCCACAAAGTCTAAAAACTCTTTTAATGTAACTCCAGCTAGTCACTTTGTAATTTTTACACACATGTAGATTTAGACAGAAAAATAAGCAACTAGAGAAGAGAAGCCCATCAGCTGTGACTTTAAGAGAATTTGTGAAATTAAACTCAGAAACAGATGTGTATAAACAGATTATCTTGGTAATTTTTTTCTCAAGGAAGAGTGTTGGATTTATATATGTCATTACCCACATCCTGTTTCACTTTCTAGAAAGAGTTGAGCACTAAAAGCCATCTTTTAAAAACCAGAGCTTCTGACATTTAAACCTGCCACCATCAGCTAACCACCAATCTGTCTTCCAAAAGTACTGCCACTGGTTTGTACTTACCAAAGTCTATTATATATCTCAAGGACAAGACCTTTATGTAAATAATAAAGAAATGCAGTGAAAATATGAAATGAAATACTATATGACAAAGTTCTATTTGGTTACCCATAACCCT
The DNA here is from genome assembly GCF_029407905.1 of Bubalus kerabau. Classification (NCBI taxonomy): domain Eukaryota; kingdom Metazoa; phylum Chordata; class Mammalia; order Artiodactyla; family Bovidae; genus Bubalus; species Bubalus kerabau. The sequence continues at coordinate 63,691,685 of NC_073629.1, read as the reverse complement.
TAGCAACTTTCTTTTAAAAAATGAGGCTTTTTCTCATTGTCTTAAATCTATATTTTTATACTTAAGACACCTAGGAAAATTAGAAGACAAATGAATGCCTTAAATAACCCAAAAAGCGGAAAATATCTGAGCTCTGTTCTAGAAAAATGCCAGAAAAAATTCTGATGTCTGGCTTATTACAATGGTCAACAGTATTAAAATAAATAAATCAGTTATAAAAATAATAATAATGCTGAACATGTTGAACTGATTTTAGTAGAACAGTTTCAAGTGATTTTAACTGGGAACTTCTCAGGCATTCAACGAAATTTCATAAATTTTACTTTGTTTTATTTGTCTTTCATACCTGAAGGTCAGTGCTTAAAATAACTCCAGATTCAGGTTCCCTATGTCATTTTCATCTGTGTTCTTTAGGACATTTCTTTTATCCCCTATTCTACCTACATCCCTTATCCAACAAAAGAACTACCCGTGTCATTCTCATTTGTACTACATTTTCATAATGTTATCCTTAAAATCCATTCTGTGGGACCATGTTCAAAGTGAAAATGTTATAATTAGATCCTTCTGGTTCATTTGGTAATAAACCCTTCTGGATTTGATCCAATGTGTACTGGTATTATACCAAATCTGACCTATTATGGTTAGAATTACACTAAGGATTCTTTCCACATTCTTTCTTAGGATTTTAAGCAGTAAACTATGAAAACTAGTTAACATAAAGATAATTTAGTTACTTAACAAACACATTATTAGATGTGACTTTCCTAGAGGAGAATTGAGGACAAAGACAAATAACCTGCTTTGGGGTCTCCTGCTAATTAGAATAGTAACTCTCAAACTATTTTGATGGGTTCTCATTTCAATGTGGCAAATGGCCCTGAAACTTACCTTGCCATTCATAATTCCCACTGGAACTCTTATTCCATGGTAGCAATGAAATGTTACTCTGTACAGTTAAATTTTGGGGAAGAGATTAGGGGTAGGTGGTATGGATGGTTCATATATAATTTACAATACCTATCGTAGAGTCAAGTTGTAAGATTAGAGGACAAAGAATTAATAGTGATAAAATTGAGCCTTCCTTCCCACTCTAGAGTTAAATAAGCAATATACAGCCAAGTGGAGAATGATGAAGTTAAACTAGAAGGAACTTGTAAATAAAAGCTAAGAATAATAATTAAAAATCATTACCAGTCCAAGACAGCTTTCACAGTATTCATGCAAAGAACCTTCATAAGGATTATGAAAGTGTCACTCATCTCTAAAAACTTCTTAGAATCATCAAGCATTGTGTGTCAGAGATTATTTAGTAAAGAAAGAAATCTAGCAAATCTAAGGCTATGCAAATTTTGGCTCATAAACATCAATTTATGGAATCTTACATAGTATTTTGCATATAACAGGGCTTTGTACATTGAGATAAAATCCTATAGAATTGCTTGCCATTGATCCAAAAGAACAAAGGAAGACCCCTAACATCACTGTAACAGTTTACAGTCCATCAGTGGACCAAGGAACTTAATTTTAAAATAAGTGTTCTTGAGTCCTGAGCTCTTAAAGCTGTAGATGTATGTTTAGCGTGATAGACTAAAATTTTTACAATAATCATATTGTGGATCATCTGAATGATAGTTCTTTAAACCATAAACTATAACTCACTGTGGCTCTCATATACACACTTGTGTTCAGGACATTACTGGATCAAGCTGCACCCTTTTAATTGTCTCAGGCCAATAAGAAGTAAACTTAATAGATAAATGAAGGGTACCTGCTCAATAAAGGCCAACTAATGTCATTCATTTGAAATCCTGATAAAGATTTTTCTATTGTTTGAATATAGAAACTGGTGAGTGAATTAAGTCATAACAAGTGACAAGATAGTGCTGGTATTCCAAGCTTAAAAGAACCTGATTGCCATTTAGGTTGTGAGTAGCAATTTAATTTCCACAAAACAAATTCATCTGTCCATTAAATTAATGATATTAATTTAAATTTTATGAGTTTTATAGTTTTTATTGACTTGAACTTGTAAAAAGTTTTTCTTATACACGGTTGTATAAGGCCAGCAGGGCTTCCCTGGTGGTTCAGACAGTAAAGCGTCTGCCTGCAATGAGGGAGACCCAATTCGATCCCTGGGTCGGGAAGATCCCCTGGAGAAGGGAAATGGCAACCCACTCCAGTACTCTTGCCTGGAAAATTCCATGGATGGACGAGCCTAGTGGGCTACAGTCCATGGGGTCACAAAGAGTAGGACAAGACTGAGTGACTTCACTTTCTATCTTTCTAAGAGGAGAGTAAAAAAGCTGGCTTAACATTCAATAACACTCATATAAGGCCAGTAAGCATACAGAGTTTATACCTGTTTTTATGTTTAAATATGTTTAAGTAATACTACAATAAGAATGATTAAGTCAAAGCTTAGGATCATTAAGAAATTGTGCTCTTAAAAGGGACCTATACAATAGCCATAGTTTGTGGTAAAAAGAAGCAGCTATTTGGCCTGGTCACAGTTTGCCCCAGCTAATCCCCAAAAGAATAAAGACATTGGATGAATGGAGCATGCTGAACCTAGGGAGAAAATGGGCACAGAGATTAGAAAACAGTTCTGTAGTCAGCTGGGAGGATTATAGTAGAGAAGTGCTGAACAAAAAGCTTCCACATGCTCTTTGAAGATTTTTAGAATATTATATCCAGGGAAACCCAAGCAACTGGCTCTTCCTGGTTCTTCCAAAGAGTTCTATAAAGGCCTCAAAATGTCTTTCTCAAAATTCCAGAAATATTGCATTTTGCCATTTCTCATTTATATCAAATCAAATACCAAACTTGTTTGCCTTCACATTCTCTTGCATCAGAATTTTCCCCACCATTTCCATTGTCACTGTGTGTGTGTGTGTGTGTGTGTGTGTGTGTGTTATTTAGTCATGTCTGACTCTTTGCAACCCCATGGACTGTAGCCTGCCAGGCTCCTATGTCCATGGAATTCTCCAAGCAAGAATACTGGAGTGGGTTGCTGTTCCTTTCTCTGGGGAATCTTCTACCCCCAGGGGTTGAACCCAGGTCTCCTGCATTGCAGACAGATTCTTGACCATCTGAGCCACCAAGGAGTCCCTCCATTTTAACTACCATTGCCCCAAACAATGCTTTCTTCCTTAGGACACTGAAGGTAATTCATTGAATTGTTCTTCAGTGTGAACTCTTCTTCCATGTCAATGCTTTTTACACACTGTTTGATATTTCAATAGCAAATTCTGATCATTCTCTGCTTTCTCTAAAATCTATGACTGTCCACACTGCCAATTAAATTAGGCTTTCAGACAAACATCCTGACATTCAGTATTTTATGATCTGACTTAATCCCTCTTCCCAAGGGTGTTTCCCAATACTCCCTAAATTTCAACAACATAAGTTAGCTTTCATACCTACTATTTTTTCACCTCTATTAATTTATACCAGCTGATTCCTTACAGGAAATATCCTCTCTTTATACGTTTTCTCCTGTAATGGACTCTCTAAGAAGCCGACTCTGTGAAATGCATCCACTGGGGTGTGCTCCCTGGAATGATACCTGAAAAGAGCAAGGAAACAGGCAGAGGCTGAAGTAGCTCTCACATCAGTGCATTCAACCGATCCTACTGAAAATTTGAAAATGGGGAAGGTCATTTAGAGAGATCCCCAGCCTAGGTAAAGCAGCCAGCCAGGCCTTTGTATCTCTGTATTTACCAGTCCCTGAACACAAGCTTCCCTGAAAATGGAACATAGCTTTTGGCAAGGCAGCTTTTCTCAACTTGGGGTAAGATAGAAGGATGTTAGTTCAATTCAATTCAGTTGCTCAGTCATGTCCAATTCTTTGTGACCCTGTAAACTGCAGCATGCCAGGCTTCCCTGTCCATCACCAATTGCTGGATCTTGCTCAAACTCGGTCCATGGAGTTGGTGATGACAACCAACCATCTCATCCTCTGTCATCCCCTTCTCCTCCTGCCCTCAATCTTTCCCAGCATCAGGGTCTTTTCAAAAGAGTCAGTTCTTCGCATCAGGTGGCCAAGTATTAGAGCTTTAGCTTTAGCATCAGTCCTTTGAATGAATATTCAGAGTTGATTTCCTTTAGGATTGACTGGATCTATCTCTTTGCAGTCCAAGGGACTCTCAAAAGTCTTCTCCAACACCACTGTTCAAAAGCATTTGTTCTTCAGTGCTTGGCTTTCTTTATGGTCCAACTCTCACATCCATACATGACTACTGGAAAAATCATAGCTTTGAATAAAGAGACTTTTGTTGGCAAAGTAATGTCTCTGCTTTTTAATATGCTGTCTAGGTTTGCCATAGCTTTTATTCCAAGGAGCAAGTGTCCTTTAACTTCATGGCTGCAGTCACGATCTACAGCGACTTTGGAGCCCAAGAAAATAAAGTCTGTCACTGATTCTGTTGTTTCCCCATCTATTTGCCATGAAGTGATGGGACTGGATGCCATGATCTTGGTTTTTTGAATGTTGAGATTTAAGCCAGCTCTTTTACTCTCCTCTTTCACTTTCATCAAAAGGCTCTTTAGTTCCTCTTCGTTTTCTGTCATAAGGGTGGTGTCATCCACATATCTGAGGTTATTGATATTTCTCCCTGCAATCTTGATTCCAGCTTGTGCTTCATACAGCCCAGCATTCCACATAACTTACTCTGCATATAGTTTAAATAAGCAGGGTGACAATATAAAGCCTTGACGTACTCCTTTCCCAATTTGGAACCAGTCCGTTGTTCCATGTTGTTCTAACTGTTGCTTCTTGACCTGCATACATATTTGTCAAGAGGCAGGTAAGGTGGTCTGGTATTCCCATCTCTTTAAGAATTTTCCAAAGTTTTTTGTGATCCACACAGTCAAAGGCTTTGGCATAGTCAATAAAGCAGAACAAGGATGTAACTAGCTATAAATAGTCAGCTAAGATTCAAGCAGTTTATAAAAGCAAACCAGCACTCCACAACACATCCACTTTAGCAGATCCCTCATGTCACTCAAACCTATTTGCTTCATAGAACAGGTTCACTGTACCCAGGAAAAATTCCAGAATACTGGTTGGGCTCTCTTCCTGGGACAACGTAAGAAAGGAAGATGACTGTAACAAATCAGCCTGAAACTGCATTTGATACTCACTGTCCATCCTCTAATATTTGTTGTATATTACACTCCCCCAGTCCAGGACTTCTTTTGGTTTAGGTAGGTCACCATGTAAGTGAACTATATCCTAATATCTGAGGTTTCTGGTCCCCAGGTCACCATAAATTTATCAGACCATGGCTGCTCCCTTTTCTTTTTCCCACCAAGTTGTATTGTGGGAAAGTACTAAGAAATGCTTCAGCAATGAAAGTTGATTCATTCAGTGGATTATCTGGGTGCCTAATTTATTCTTCTTTGCTTCCAGTGTGTTAACAGCAGCCCTACTTCCTCCTGCTTTTAAGGATGAGTCAGCCCACAAAGGTCACTATTGCTGTCCTTGCTTTTTGGTCTCTTGGCAAAAATAATCAAATGTGACTAGGTAGGAGCCACCACATAAAGCTTAATGGAACTCATGTGACATCCCCTAGAGTAAATGATCCTCCTGTAAGAATTAGTATTTCTGGGCATACAGAGCCTAGTTATAGATGCAGATGCACAATGTTCCCAAGTAATTCATTGCAAGAGATGTTGATTAGCCACTTACATTTCTACCCCCTGCTTCCCAGACATGTTTCTCATCTTTGGGGGACATAGCACCATACAATGGTCATTTATTTTACTGAATAGAATGGCCCATGGAATGATATTTATCAACTCCAGGTATTAGCACCACGTTGTATCTTCAAGAGACTATTCAAGCAGCAACCAGTGAATGGTGTAGTATATGGTAGAACCAGGGTACCCATGACTATGTGCCCACTGTCACACTTCCATTGCTATAAAGTAGGTTCATTGAGGCAAGAAATGTTAAGCAGGATTCTATGTTTGGATAAAACACTCTCAGATAGTTTTGCTGGCTAAGGCACAGATTCTGGAAGTGCAAACCCATACCAAGAGTATACCATGCCAACCAATATTCATCACAACCCTTCTAGAGTAAAAAGAATTCTGCAAAATTAGCTTGCCATTAACTTGGTGGTTGATCCCCTTGAGGGTTGGTGCCATATCAATGACTCATCATTGGTGTCTGTTGCCAACATATTAGAATCTAAATTACAGCAGTAGTTAGATTGGTCTTTGTAAGTAGGTGCACATAATCTGGAACTCTATCCTTTCCACCATGGCTACTCTGTTCATAAGTTCATTTTGGCAGCATTTGATTGGCTGATAAAAAAAAGACTTATTGAGGTCAACCAGTTGACTGCTTGATTTATTTTACTTGGTTGATTAGCAATTTTTCTGTATTAAATGCTCTCTGGTGGAAATTAACGTGCATTTCAAAGATTACCTCACTTTATGCCCATTCACATAGATCTCTTCACTTTTCTCTTCTGTAGACCTCCTTATTCTGACTTCTCTTTTCTTTCTATTTTCAAACCACCTAACCAATGAGCTGGATCATTTGACACTGCCCATAAGTCCATATATATATATTTAAACTGGAGTTCTTTCCACATAGAGTGCTAAATTTGGGGCACTGACCAAAGCTGTGATAAATGAGAAAATTTCCCCTTAACGCACATTTGGGATCATTCCTGAGTGGAGTTCTCCTGCACTTACACTCACGTTCCAAGCCAACCTATCTGGTGAAACACAGTCAGCCACTTTTCTATCACCTGGTCATAAAGGACACTCCCTCATGTGGCCATAGGATAAGCCTATGAAAAGATGACAGTACAACTATGATAGATGACATGTGGTTCTGGGCAACCTCTTTAAGCTTCTTATATGTACCCCATGGCTCTATTCATACTCCATCCCAAAACTGGGCCTGCCTGACCTTATAGGTCGAGGGTCTGCCAGGACAGTGGGCATCTCTGGCCACATGAACATTTGATGTTTCATAGTTCAATTCTCCATGTCTACCAGAAGTCCGTAGCACACAAGGAGTTGTTTATTTGAATAGTGTGTAATTCTATGCTGCAGATGGCATGACTGATGCCAGATCGTTGCATGTCTATATAATGATTCTCTTTTGGAGTTTTACCCACCAAGATACCTAATACCAGAGGGAAGGCCAGATTGTATAGCCCAAGTGGCAAGACTATTTGAAATGCAGCCTGGATTACACAGAGCATATTCCTTGTACGTGGCAGCCTTCCATGTCACTCAGTAAATGGATTGGAGCAATAATTCTAAATGTGGAATCTGTTTCCTCCAGAACTTGAAGATGCCTACCACATACCATATTTATTTCTTAGTGGTAGGAATATGAGATGCAACCATTTGTCTTTATTTTGGAAAAGACATCACTGGCATGCACTGGACCCCTAAAATGTTACTGATGAGTCAGTTTCCTGAATATTTGTAAGGTTTATTTTCAATCCTTCAGAGTGTACATACTTACTAATGCCCTCAGTGTACCTGGCACTTTTTGCTCACCTCGCCTGATTAACATGATGTCATCAGCGTAGTAGTCCAGTGTGATATTACATGGCATGTATATGTGCTCTAGATCTCTTCTGATTATATTTTGATAGAGAGCAAATAATAGTAAATAAGATAAGGTAGTAAATAAGTACTCCCGTTCACTCTATGAGAATTCAATTTGCTTCTGATCCATCTTGTTGATAGAGATAAAAAAGAGTGCATGCTCCAGTTCCCTGGTAATGTACCATGTGCCTAAGGCCATGTTAATCTTTCTAGCAAAGACAGCACATTTGGCATAACAGCTTCAATTGGTGTTGCTACTCTGTTGACTCTGAAGAAGTCTGTTGTCATCTTCTAGGCTCCATCTGTGTTTCCATAGAAACTAGACTGCAGAATTAAATGGAAGCTATCATGGGGACATGGAGAATTGAACTATGAAGCTATTGAACTAAGAAACATTAAATGTTCATGTGGCCATAGATACCCATTGTTCTGGTAGACAATTATCTCTACATCCTTGAAGTCTTTAAAATTTCAGTAGTATTTATTATTATTTCCAGATTGCAGTGTTATTTTGATTAACTATTTTAGGATACACTTTTAAGGGAGAGGTTTCAGAGACTTCTGCTTGGCCTTCCATATGATAGCTCTTACTCCATAGAATGAAGGAATCAATGCATCATTGGTTTTGCCAAATACCAAATATGTCTCCTCTTGGGCCTCATACTCCACTCTAAAAGTGCCCTATATCAAGATTAACTGAGATCCTGTATCCAGTAGTCCTCAAAATATCTGACTAATCCTCTTTTCCCAGTGCATAAGGTCAGGAGTTATTTAGGTAAAGAATCAGGGTATTATATTTATTCACTCTAGCATTAGTATTAGAAGATCTTTCTTCCTGGAACCTTTTATTCAGTCAATGATGATTCTAGACCTGCAAACAGGCCCAATTATAGAAATTGAGCAAGATATATGATTTATTTATGGCTGTTGGCCTCATCCTTCTAGTTATGAATTCTTTTTTAAAACAACACTCTTGATAGCTGCCACTTACCTAGGGAAAAAAAACATATTCTACTAATCATCTCCATTGCTTTCAGCAAGTCAACATCTTCCCGCATCCTAGTTACCACTCCAACCTTATGTGCATCATAAATTCTCTTGCTTCTATTTTGATTATTATTTGGGAATCCTGCCATTCTCATTGTCACCAGTGTATAGTTCTTTTCCCCAATTAAGAGGCTCAGCATTTATCTGCTGGATTTATTATTGTGATTTGATATTATTTGTTGGTCTGGCACCAGGAGAGAAGGTAGCCTTTAACTGGGAGCAATGGCCCACTTCTGTAGTCCCAGATAATTTAGAGAATCTAAAAATTCAAGAATTTTAGAGCATAAAACCATAACCCATTTTTCACCTTGGCATAGCAAGTTTGCTAACACAGAGAATTCAACTTCCACTGGAGATTTGTAACTCTTATAATGCAAACCTAGTCTGACCTTCAGCTTCTTCTACCTTCAAACCACAGGAAATGAGAGTCTTTTTCACATTATCTAAGGGGTCCCCCTGGCTTTCACATTTAGATTGAAATTGGTGATTACTCTCAGCCTTCCATTGGCTTTCTCCAATGTCTAGATTCTTTCAACAGAGCCATTCAAGCCATTACACCTATAATTCAATTTCCTTCAAATCTCTCAACACTTAAGATACTGCACCTGTTGGCACATTCCCTTCCACCAATAACCTATCCCACATCTAACTCACCACTACTGAAAAATAGAAAGTTTTAACGATTGTCCTCCTATGGCACATCAACAGCTATACATACTCCAATCACCAAGAGTGATGAAATCTTCATGGGCAGCTGCTCTGTCCAAATCCAAAAATTCCATTTTATAGTCTACTTCCTAGCACTATTCTCAGTGCCAACTGATACAAATTAGCTTTCCTGGAAACAAACACTGAAAATTGGAGATTTGTGTACAGAGGTTTATTGGGCAGTGCCATGAGAAAAATTGTGATGGAAGAGAAATGAAAGCAGCAGTGGGCAGAAGTGGGAAGTCGAAATGTGACACAACTGCAGGTGATGATATGTAAGCTGTGAAACTGAGATGATTCTTTGGAGTTTAGCTCAAACAAGGAAACAGCTCAGGTATTTGTGATGCCATGCTAATTTGTGGTTAAAGTCATCACCCCAAAAGAGGTATAAATTTGGGAGAAACATGTTCCTTTCTGTCAAAAAAAATACTGGAGAAGGACACAGCTCCTAGCTCTTAGCACCCAATAGTCACAGGATCTTTGGGAATGAGTATTTTGGTTATGAAGAGAGACCTGGGTAATACAACACAGTATTCACCATCACTTCAGTTCAGTTCAGTCGCTTGGTCATGTCTGACTCTTTGTGACCCCGTGGGCTACAAGCATGCCAGGCTTCTCTGTCCACCACCAGCTCCTGGAGTTTACTCAAACTTATGTCCATTGAGTTGGTGATGCCATACAAACATCTCATCATCTGTCATCCCCTTCTCCTGCCTTCAATCTTTCCCAGTATCAGGGCCTTTTCCAATGAGTCAATTCTTTGTATCAGGTGGCCAGAGTATTGGAGTTTCAGCTTCAGCATCAGTCCTTCCAATGAATATTCAGGACTGATTTCCTTTAGGATGGACAGATTGGATTTCCTTGCAGTCCAAGGGACTCTCAAGAGTAATCTCCAAGAAAAGGGAACCCTCTTACACTGTTGGTGGGAATGCAAACTAGTATAGCCACTATAGAGAACAGTGTGGAGATTCCTTAAAAGACTGGAAATAGACCTGCCTTATGATCCAGCAATCCCACTGCTGGGCATACACACTGAGGAAACCAGAAGGGAAAGAGACACGTGTACCCCAATGTTCATCGCAGCACTGTTTATAATAGCCAGGACATGGAAGCAACCTAGATGTCCATCAGCAGATGCATGGATAAGAAAGCAGTGGTACATATACACAATGGAGTATTACTCAGCCATTAAAAAGAATACATTTGAATCAGTTCTAATGAGGTGGATGAAACTGGAGCCTATTATACAGAGTGAAGTAAGCCAGAAAGAAAAACACCAATACAGTATACTAAGGCATATATATGGAATTTAGAAAGATGGTAACAATAACCCTGTGTACGAGACAGCAAAAGAGACACTGATGTATAGAACAGTCTTATGAACTCTGTGGGAGAGGGAGAGGGTCGGAAGATTTAGGAGAATGGCATTGAAACATGTATAATATCATGTATGAAATGAGTTGCCAGTCCAGGTTCAATGCACGATACTTGATGCTTGGGGCTAGTGCTCTGGGACGACCCAGAGGGATGGTATGGGGAGGGAGGAGGGAGGAGGGTTCAGGATGGGGAACACATGTATACCTGTGGCGGATTCATTTTGATATTTGGCAAAACTAATACAATTTTGTAAAGTTTAAAAATAAGATAAAATTTAAAATAAAAAAAAAGAGTACTCTCCAACACAACAGTTCAAAAACATCAATTCTTTGACACTCAGCTTTCCTTATAGTCCAAATCTCACATCCATACAAGACTACTGGAAAAACTATAGCTTTGACCAGATGGACATTTGTTGGCAAGTAATGTCGCTGCTTTTTAATAAGCTCTCTAGGTTGGTCATAGCTTTTCTTCCAAGGAGCAAGTGTCTTTCAATTTCATGGCTGCAATCACCATCTGCAGTGAGTTTGGAGCCCCCAAAAATAAAGTCTCTCACTGTTTCCCCATCTATTTGCCATGAAGTGATGGGACAAGATGGCATGATCTTAGTTTTCTGAATGTTGAGTTTTAAGCCAACTTTTTCACTCTCCTCTTTCATTTTCATCAAGAGGCTCTTTAGTTCCTCTTCACTTTCTGCCATAAGAAGTATGGCATCATCTGCGTATCTGAGGTTATTGACATTTCTCCCAGCAATCTTGATTCCAGCTTGTGCTTCATCCAGACCAGCATTTCTCATGATGCACTCTGCATATATGTTAAATAAACAGGATGACAATATACAGCCTTGACGTACTCCTTTCCCAATTTGGAACCAGTCTGTTGTTCCATGTCCAGTTCCAACAGTTGCTTCTTGATCTTCATACAGATTTCTCAAGAGGCATGTCAGCTGGTATTCCTATCTCTTTCAGAATTTTCCAGTCTATTGTGATCCACACAGTCAAAGGCTGACATAGTCAATAAAGCAGAAGTTGATGTGTTTCTGGAACTCTCTTGCTTTTGTGACAATCCAACGGATGTTGGCAATTTGATCTCTAGTCCCTCTGCCTTTCCTAAATCCAGCTTGAGCATCTAAAAGTTCATGGTTCAAGTACTGTTGAAGCCTGGCTTGGAGAATTTTGAGCATTACTTTCTTAGCATGTGAGATGAGTGCAATTGTGTGGTAGTTTGAACATCCTTTGACATTGCCTTTCTCTGGGACTGGAATGAAAACAGACCTTTTCCAGTCCTGTGGCCACTTCTGAGCTTCCCAAATTTGCTGGCATATTGAGTGAAGCACTTACACAGCATCTTGAAATAGCTCAATTGGAATTCCATCACCTCCACTAGTTTTGTTTGTAGTGATGCTTTCTAAGGCCCACTTGACTTCCCATTCCAGGATGTCAGGTTCTACGTGAGTGATCACACCATAGTGGTTATCTGGGTATGGAGAGCTTTTTTGTGTTGATGTTCTGTGTATTGTTGCCACCTCTTCTTACTATCTTCTGCTTCTGTTATGTGCATACCATTTCTGTCCTTTATTGTGCTCATCTTTGCATGAAATATTCCCTTGGTATCTCTAATTTTCTTGAAGAGATCTCTAGTTTCCCATTCTATTGTTTTCCTCTATTTCTTTGCACTGACCACTGAGGAAGGCTTTCTTATCTCTCTTTGCTGTTCTTTGGAACTCTGCATTCAAATTGGTGTATCTTTCCTTTTTCCCTTTGCCATTAGCTTCTCCGCTTTTCTCAGCCATTTGTAAGGCCTCCCCAGACAACCATTTTGCCTTTTTGCATTTCTTTTTCTTGGGGATTTTCTTGATCTCTGCTTCCTGTACAATGTCATGAACGTCCATCCATATTTCTTCAGGCACTCTGTTTATCAGAGCTAATCCCTTTAATCTACTTGTCACTTCCACTGTATACTCATAAGAGATTTTATTTAGTCATACCTGAATGGTCTAGTGGTTTCACCTACTTTCTTCAATTTGTCTGCATTTGGCAGTAGGAGTTAATGATATGAGCCTTAAGCTCCTGGTCTTGCTTTTGCTGACTGTATAGAGCTTCTCCATCTTTGGCTGCAAGAATATAGTCAGTCTGATTTTTGGTATTGACCATCTGGTGATGTTCATGTGTAGAGTCTTCTCTTGTTTTTTTTGGAAAAAGGTGCTTTCTATGACCAGTATGTTCTCATGGCAAAACTCTATTAGCCTTTAACCTGCTTCATTTTGTACTCCAAGGCCAAATTTACCTGTTACTCCAAGTATCCCTTGACTTCATACTTTTGCATTCCAGTCCCCTATAATGAAAATGAGATCTTTTTTGGGTATTAGTTCTAGAAGGTCTTGTAGGTCTTCATAGGACCATTCAGCTTCAGCTTCTTCAGCATTACTAGTCGGGGCATAGACTTGAATTACTGTGATAGTAAATGGTTTGTCTTGGAAATGAACAGAGATCATTTTGTCATTTTTGAGACTGCATCCAAGTACTGCATTTTGGACTCTTTTTTTTACTATGGTAGTTTTGCTTGCTACTCCATTTCTTCTAAGGGATTCTTGCCCACACTAGTAGATATAATGGTCATTTGAGTTAAATTAACCCATTCCAGTCCATTTCAGTTCTCTGATTCCTAAAATGTCAATGTTCACTCTTGCCATTTTCTGTTTGACCTCTTCCAATTTGCCTTGATTCGTAGACCTAACATTCCAGGTTCCTATGGAATATTGCTTTTTACAGCCTCAGATTTTACTTCAATCACTAGTCACATCCACAATGGGTATTGTTTTTGTTTGGCTCCATCTATTCATTCTTTCTTCATTCACCATACCATAATGGAAAGCCCATATCAAATTCTATCTTTTTCCTCCAATCTGGAAATACTTTCATATTTTCCTCTGAACCATCACTGAGTCTTGCTATATATTTCTTATAACACTTTCTCTTTTCTATTATATTTATAGATAAGACTCTTGAGAGTCCCTTGGACTGCAAGGAGATCCAACCAGTCCATTCTGAAGGAGATCAGCCCTGGGATTTCTTTGGAAGGAATGATGCGAAAGCTGAAACTCCAGTACTTTGGCCACCTCATGCGAAGAGTTGACTCATTGGAAAAGACTCTGATGCTGGGAGGGATTGGGGGCAAGAGGAGAAGGGGATGACAGAGGATGAGATGGTTGGATGGCATCACTGACTCGATGGACGTGAGTCTCAGTGAACTCTGGGAGTTGGTGATGAACAGGGAGGCCTGGCGTGCTGCAATTCATGGGGTCACAAAGAGTTGGACATGCCTGAGCGACTGATCTGATCTATCTTAATCTTAGTTTTATATTTGAAATTCCTTGGGCTCAGAAATTGGGTCTGATTTACCTTTGAGTTCTTTACTAAGTCTATTTCTGTACTTTTTTATTGTGTAATCAATATTTGTTTTACCTTGCAAACTTCTGTGCATCTTCAGATTTCAGCTAACAATCATTTCTTCAAGAAATCTTTCCTAATACCCCAGACTCAGGAAGGATATTGGTGTTTTAACATTGCATTAATTACAATTATACATAATTTGTTACAGAAGACTTGCTGGTAGAAAATAAAACATGAAGGCTAGATCTAGATCTCCTTTGTCTATCATTTTTCTACAAAAAAATTAACACAACACCTGGTACATGACTGGTTGTTAAATAGTTATTGAGTGAATAAGAGGATAAAAGATTAACTAATGAGTAAAGAGAAGAATCCCCTTTCAGAATGAAAGTCACCTGGTAAAAAATGGAAATTAACAGTCATTTCTAAATTGGTCCATGACCTTGCTTTCTTCCTAAGATTTTGCCAGGATCAACAGAACAAGAAGGGTGAAGAAATGATGTGGAAATTAAAGGTTCAAGTATTTCAAGCATTTTGATTGCAAAGCGGAGTGAAAGACTCCTGAGATATTCAGTTCAGTTCAGTTCAGTTCAGTCGCTCAGTCGTGTCCGACTCTATGAGACCCCATGAACTGCAGCACACCAGGCCTCTCTGTCTATCACCAACTCCCAGAGCCTACCCAAACTCATGGTCATTGAGTCAGTGATGCCATCGAACCATATCCTCCTCTGCTGTCCCCTTCTCCTCCTGCCCTCAATCTTTCCTAGCATCAGGGTCTTTTCAAATGAGTCAGCTCTTCACCTCAGCTGGCCAAAGAATTGGAGTTTCAGCTACAACATCCATCCTTCCATGAACACCCAGGACTGTTCTCCTTTAGGATGGACTTGTTGGATGTCCTTGCAGTCCAAGGAACTCTCAAGAGTCTTCCCCAACACCACAGTTCAAAAGCATCAATTCTTGGCACTCAGCTTTCTTTAGAGTCTGACTCTCACATCCATACATGACCGCTGGAAAAATCATAGCCTTGACTAGATGGACCTTTGTTGGCAAAGTAATGTCTCTGCTTTTTAGCATGCTGTCTAGGTTGGTCATAGCTTTCCTTCCAAGGAATAAGCATCTTTTAATTTCATGGCTGCAATCACAATCTGCAGTGATTTTGGAGCCCCAAAAAATAAAGTCAGCCACTGTTTCCACTGTTTCCCCATCTATTTGCCATGAAGTGATGGGACCGGTTACCATGATCTTAGTTTTTTCAATGTTAAGCTTTAAGCCAACTTTTTCACTCTCCTCTTTCACTTTCATCAAGAGGCTCTTTAATTCTTCTTCACTTTCTTCCCTAAGGGTGGTGTCATCTGCATATCTAAGGTGACTGATATTTCTCCCAGCAATCTTGATTCCAGCTTGTGCTTCTTCCAGCCTAGCATTTCTCATGATGTAATCTGCATATAAGTTAAATAAGCAGGGTGACAATATACAGCCTTTTCCTATTTGAAACCAGTCTGTTGTCCATGTCCAGTTCTAACTGTTGCTTCCTGACCTGCATACAGGTTTCTCAAGAGGCAGATCAGGTGGTCTGGTATTCTGATCTCTTGAAGAATTTTCCACAGTTTATTGTGATCCACACTTCAAAAGCTTTGGCATAGTCAATAAAGCAGAAATAGATGTTTTTCTGGAACTCTCTTGCTTTTTCCATGATCCAGTGGATGTTGGCAATTTGATCTCTGGTTACTCTGCCTTTTCTAAATCCTGCTTGAACATCTGGAAATTCATGATTCACATATTGCTGAAGCCTGGCTTGGAGAATTTTGAGCATTACTTTACTAGCGTGTGAAATGAGTGCAGTTGTGTGGTACTTTGAGCATTCTTTTGCATTTCCTTTTTTGGGGATTGGAATGAAAACAGACCTTCTCCAGTCCTGTGGCCACTGCTGAGCTTCCAAATTTGCTGACATATTGAGGGAAGCACTTTCACAGAATCATCTTTCAGGATTTGAAATAGCGCAACTGGAATTCCATCACCTCCACTAGCTTTGTTCGTAGTGATGCTTCCTAAGGCCCACTTGACTGCTCACTCCAGGATGTCTGCCTCTAGGTGAGTGATCACACCACTGTGATAAACTGATCATGAAGATCTTTTTTTGTACAGTTCTTCTGTATGTTCTTGCCATCTCTTCCTAATATCTTCTGCTTCTGTCAGGTCCATATATTTTCTGTCCTTTATTGAGCCCATCATTGCATTAAGTGTTCCCTTGGTATCTCTAATTTTCTTGAAGAGATCTCTAGTCTTTCCCATTGTATTGTTTTCCTCTATTTCTTTGCATTGATCACTGAGGAAGGCTTTTTTATCTCTCCTTGCTCTTCTTTGGAACTCTGCATTCAAATGGGTATATTGTTCCTTTTCTCCTTTGCTTTTCACTTCTCTTCTTTTCTCAGCTCTTTGTAAGGCCTCGTCAGACAGCTATTTGCTTTTTTGCATTTCTCTTTCTTGGGGATAGTCTTGATTCCTGTCTCCTGTACAATGTCACGAACCTCTGTCCATAGTTCATCAGGCACTCTGTCTATGAGATCTAGTCCCTTAAATCTATTTCTCATACAGATCAGTCATCTGGGAAAAAAACCAAGGACCTTGAGGCTCTGAGTTCTAGATATGATAAAAAGGCAGGAATGAGGAATATAGGGAGTCAGATTATATATTTAAAGCCAAACTTTATCTAGTTTGTTATTTGACCACAGTTCAGTTCAATTCAGTCACTGAGTCGTGTCCGACCTTTGCGACCTCATGGACTGCAACACGCCAGGTCTCCCTGTCCATCACCAACTCCCAGAGTTTACTCAAACTCATGTCCATTGAGTCGGTGATGCCATCCAACCGTCTCATCCTCTGTCGTCCCCTTCTCTTCTTGTCTTCAATTTTTCCCAGCTTCAGGGTCTTTTCCAATGAGTCAGCTCTTCATATCAGGTGGCCAAAGTACTGGAGCTTCAGCTTCAACATCAGTCCTTCCAATGAACATTCAGTACAGATTTCCTTTAGGATGGACTGGTTAGATCTCCTTGCAGTCCAAGGGACTCTCAAGAGTCTTTTCCAACACCAAAGTTCAAAAGTATCAATTCTTCAGCACTCAGCTTTCTTTATAGTCCAACTATATTTGACCACATCCCTCTTCCTATGAGGGCTACGTGGGTAGCTAAGCTGGTAAAAAATTTGCTTACAGTGTGGGAGACCTGGGTTTGATTATAGGGTTGGGAAGATCTCCTGGAGAAGGGAATGGCTACTCACTCCAGAAGAAGAGCAAGGAGACATAAGAAAGACTTCCTCAGAATCAATGCAAAGAAATAGAGGAAAATAATAGAATGGGAAAGACTAGAAATCTCTTCAAGAAAATTAGAGATACCAAGGGAACATTTCATGCAAAGATGAGCACAATAAAGGGCAGAAATGGTAGGGACCTAACAGAAGCAAAAGATAGGAAGAAGAAGTGGAAAGAATACACAGAAGAATTATAGAAAAAAGATCTTCATGACCCAGATAATACAATGCTGTGATCATTCACCTAGAGGCAGACATCCTGGAATGCGAAGTCAAGTGGGCCTTAGGAAGTATCACTATGAACAAAGTTACTGGAGGTGATGGAATTCCAGTTGAGCTATTTCAAATCCTGAAAGATGATGCTGTGAAAGTGCTGCACTCAATATCCCAGCAAATTTGGAAAGCTCAGAAGTGGCCACAGGATGGGAAAAGGTCAGTTTTCATTCCAATCCCAGAGAAAGGCAATGCCAAAGAATGTTCAAACTACCACACAATTGCACTCATCTCACATGCTAAGAAAGTAATGCTCAAAATTCTCCAAGCCAGGTTCAACAGTACATGAACCCTGACCTTCCAGATGTTCAAGTTGGATTTAGAAAAGTCAGAGTAATCAGAGAACAAATTGTCAACATCCTCTAGATCATCGAAAAAGCAAGACAGTTCCAGAAAAACATCTACTTCTACCTTATTAACTATACCGAAGCCTTTGACTGTTTGGATCTCTACAAACTGTGGAAAACTCTTCAAGAGATGGGAATACCAGATCACCTGACCTGCCTCAGAAGCAACAGTTAGAACTGAACATGGAATACTAGACTGGTTCCAAATCAGGGAAGGAGTATATTAAGGCTGTATATTGTCACCCTGCTTGCTTAACTCATATGCAAAGCACATCATGAGAAATGCTGGGCTGGATGAAGCACAACCTGGAATCAAGATTGACAGGAGAACTATCACTAACCTCAGCTATTCAGATGAACCACACTTATGGCAGAAAATAAAGAAGAACTAAAGAGCCTCTTGATGAAAGTGAAAGAGGAGAGTAAAAAAGTTGACTTACAACTCAACATTAAAAAAACTAAGATCATGCCATCTGGTCCCATCACTTCATGGCAAATAGATGGGAAACAATGGAAACAGGGAAAGACTTTATTTTGGGGGGCTCCAAAACTGTAGATGGTTAATGTAGTCATGAAATTAAAAAATGTTTGTTCCTTGGAAGAAAAGCTATGACCAACCTAGACAGCATATTAAAAAACAGAGACACTACTTTGCCAACAAAGATGCATCTAGTCAAAGCTATGGTTTATCCAGTAGTCATATATGGATGTGAGAGTTGGACTCTAAAGAAAGCTCAGCACCGAAGAATTGATGCTTTTGAACTGTGGTGTTGGAGAAGACTCTTGAGAGTCCCTTGGACTGCAAGGAGATCCAACCAGTCCGTCCTAAAGGAGATCAGTCCTGGGTATTCATTGGAAGGACTAATGTTGAAGCTGAAGCTCCAATACTTTGGCCACCTGATGTGAAGAGCTGACTCATTGGAAAAGACCCTGATGCTGGGAAAGATTGAAGGTGAGAAGAGAAGGGGACGACAGAGGATGAGTTGATTGGATGGCATCACCAACTCGAAAGACATGAGATTGAGTAAACTCCAGGAGCCAGTGTTGAACAGGGAAGCCTGGCGTGTTGCAGTCCATGGGGTCTCAAAGAGTCTGACACATCTAAATGACTGAACTGGACTGGACTGAACCCACTCCAGTGCTCTGGCCTGGAGAATTCCATGAACTGTATAGTCCATGGGGTCACAAAGAATCAGACGGAACTGAGCAACTTTCACTCCACCAATGAGGAATGCATTTGGGCTGTCTCAGAACTCTTATACATAAACCACCATGGTTTACTTTCAGAAAACAAGACCAATGGTTGTAATGGCCCTGTAGACGTTTTTCCCTCAAGTTCCTTGACAGCACTGGGGGCAGTGAAGAACACAGGAACTCTCCTTTCTAACCTCATCATGATCAGGCTTAATTCACAGTATGTGTGTGCTTGTGTGTGTGTGTGTGTGTGTGTGTGTGTGTGTACACCTGGTTTTTTGTTGATTCGTCTAGTCAAGGCTATGGTTTTTCCAGTGGTCATGTATGGATGTGAGAGTTGGACTGTGAAGAAGGCTGAGTGCCGAAGAATTGACGCTTTTGAACTGTGGTGTTGGAGAAGACTCCTGAGAGTCCCTTGGACTGCAAGGAGATCCAAGCAGTCCATTCTGAAGGAGATCAGCCCTGGGATTTCTTTGGAAGAAATGATGCTAAAGCTGAAACTCCAGTACTTTGGCCACCTCATGCGAAGAGTTAACTCATTGGAAAAGACTCTGATGCTGGGAGGGACTGGGGGCAGGAGGAGAAGGGGACGACAGAGGATGAGATGTCTGGATGGCATCACTGACTCGATGGACGTGAATCTCAGTGAACTCTGGGGGTTGGTGATGGACAGGGAGGCCTGGCATGCTGTGATTCATGGGGTCGCAAAGAGTCAGACATGACTGAGTGACTGATCTGATCTGATCTGATCTGAAACATGTATTCCATTTGCCAGGTGGCAATATGTGTTTTTTCATATTAGTATTTTTTAACATTCAAAGAGGGTGAAATTTGACATCAGAATATCTAAGTTCAAGTCCTGTGTAAACCACTTATAAAGTTACCTGTTGAAAACTCAGTTGGTCCCAGTTTTATCATCTCCAAAGCTAAAGATAGTAGAAAAGACTGCCTCAGAGCTATTGTAAGAAGCAAATTAGAAAGTCAGTCCAAAAGCACTTTGTAGGTGGTAAGTCAAAACCCCTATGATTAGCTGTGTTCATTGTGACAGGCCATGCTCAGTAAAGAACTTTGTTAAGGAAGTTATTGATAAGGCTATGGGCTTTTACTTGTCAATACTTTATCTGAAGCAGGTTAAAAAAAATCTCCATCATTATCTAAATAATTGATTTTAGTAGTAAAAGTGATTTAGAAGAAAGCATCTAGTATTAGAAGGGTACTAAATACAGGTACTCACTCAAAGATTTGTTGAGTTTCAAGAATGTTAGGTCAGAAATCTGGGGAACATCCTCAATTGTTGTGAAGTCAGGTCATCACCAGATGTACTTAGAGTGCCTCCTTTTTACATGGTGTATTGAAATTTAGGAAAATAATTGGCTTACTTTTCCAGGTCAAACTATATATTCATACATAGTCTTAGCTTTCTCATAGCTGAATATAATCTTTATTTTTTATGTCACTTATGAAGAAATCCTTAAGGCCCACAGGTCCAGTTAAGTTTCTGCTAAAGGAATCTTCAAAGTAGTTTGAAGCACAGGGAGCACTTTGCCATCTCATCAAACACTGTGAGTGCAAAGCACAGGCCAGGCATCATCAGTGCTCTTTTCTAGTTCAAGCTCTTCCAAGTGAACATACCACTTAGCTAGTGTCTGCGTCCTCATCTATAAAATGAGGAATTTGTTTCAACTAGCATTTACTGAGCACCCACTACAAGGAATTGAGCAAGGGGACAGATGATGGTTCCAGGATGTATTTGATGGTAGACCACATCTTAAAACCAGTGTTGTGCTTTGGGAATCTTGAAGATGATTTCTTCTACTCTCAACCCATTTTCCGCATGTTTTTTCTCCTTCTATTCTTTCTTTTGTTTAATACAGGATATGTTACACATATAGGTACCCTAGGTCCCACTTCAGAGTATCTACAATGGCATTTCCTGGGCCTAGAAATTTGTTTCCATAGATAGTTCTGTCACTTGAACGCTTGATACATTCGAATTTCAATTCAACTGTCACCTCCTCACAAGTTCACTTACCTAGATGTGCTATCTGAAGTAACAGCCCCCTTTATTCTTTAATCATTTATCTAGCCTATTTCTCTTCATAATTCTTCTCTCTATCCAACATAAAGATAACTGTGAAATTCATCAAAATCAAGGAATATCTGAAAAATTGTCACAACCAAGAGATGCCTAAGAGACATGTAATGTGGTATTTTGGATGGTATCTTGAAGCTTTAGGTAAAAAATAAGCAACTCTGAATAAATTATGAATTTGGTAAATAATTTTATACTACTAATTGATGTTAAAAATAGAGAAAACGGTGTGAGGAAGCTCTCTGTACTATCCTTATATTTATTCTATAAATCTAAAACTAAAATAAAAAGTTTATTTTAACAATGTTTGTGTGTGGCTTCCCAGGTGTCACTAGTGGTAAAGAACACACCTGTCAATGCAGGAGTCATGAGACGTGGATTTGATCCCTGGGTCGGGAAGATTCCCTGGAAGAGGGCAAGGCAACCCACTCCAGAATTCTTGCTTGAGAATTTCCTGGAGGAGTCTGGTAGGCTATAATCCACAGCGTTGCAAAGAGTCAGACATGATTGAAGAGACTTGGCATACATTCCACTTCCCTTGAAACTCTTGTTCACTAGTTTATTACCAGTCTTAAGACAATGCCTGGCATACAATGGACATTTATAAATATTTGTCTAATCAATCAATCATTTGTGTCATTTATACTTCATGCAAATCCTGTGTTGAGTTCTAAGATCTTGAATAACATTTGCTAGATTACACAAAGAGCAACAGAGAAGGCAATGGCACCCCACTCCAGTACTCTTGCCTGGAAAATCCCATGGACGGAGGAGCTGGTGGGCTGCAGTCCATGGGGTCATAAAGAGTCAGACATGACTGTGCAACTTCACTTTCACTTTTCACTTTCATGCATTGGAGAAGGAAATGGCAACCCACTCCAGTGTTCTTGCCTGGAGAATCCCAGGGATAGGGGAGCCTCGTGGGCTGCCATCTCTGGGGTTGCACAGAGTTGGACACGACTGAAGCAACTTAGCAGCAGCAGCACAAACAGCAAGATTTCGAACTAGGATTAAAACTCAGTTCAATCCAATTCCAGAGTTTGTGTATTTAATCAGTACTTAGGACTAAAAAAGGAATTTGTATTGTAGGTGCAATAAGGAATTATGGAAGGTTTTGAGCAGAGATAATAGAAAAGTGGATCTTTAACATGAAGAATGGACTAAGAAGGGCAGAGCCAGTGATGGCCAGGCCAATCTGAAGTTTATGACAGCGATACAAATGAAAAGAAATGAGATCTAAACTAGACTGCTTTAGGAATAAAAAAAAAAAGAGGCATATAGGAGATATTTTGATGTAGGACCATCAAGTAATTCATCAGTGTAGGACATACAAGTAATTCAAGGTAGTGAACAAGAAGAAAAAAATGGAGGTTAGATTGAAGTTATGGATCTGAAGGACTAGAAGAATGTTAATATCATCAATTAGAATGGGGAATGGGCTTCCCTGGTAGCTCAGCTGGTAAAGAATCCGTATGCATTGTGGTACACATGTCTCTTTCACTTCTGGTTTCCTCAGTGTGTATGCCCAGCAGTGGGATTGATGGGTCGTATGGCAGTTCTATTTCCAGTTTTTTAAGGAATCTCCACACTGTTCTCCATAGTGGCTGTACTAGTTTGCATTCCCACCAACAGTGTAAGAGGGTTCCCTTTTCTCCACACCCTCTCCAGCATTTATTGCTTGTAGACTTTTGAATCGCAGCCATTCTGACTGGCCTGAAATGGTACCTCATTGTGGTTTTGATTTGCATTTCTCTGATAATGAGTGATGTTGAGCATTTTTTCATGTTCATCGCAGCACTGTTTATAATAGCCAGGACATGGAAGCAACCTAGATGTCCAACAGCAGATGAATGGATAAGAAAGCTGTGGTATATATACACAATGGAATATTACTCAGCCATTAAAAAGAATAGATTTGAATCAGTTCTAATGAGGTGGATGAAACTGGAGCCTATTATACAGAGTGAAGTAAGCCAGAAAGAAAAACACCAATACAATATACTAATGCATATATATGGAATTTAGAAAGATGGTAATGACAACCCTGTATGCAAGACAGCAAAAGAGACACAGATGTATAGAACAGTCTTTTGGACTCTGTGGGAGAGGGATGGGGTGGATGATTTGGGAGAATGGCATTAAAACATGTATAATATCATATAAGAAATGAATCGCCAGTCCAGGTTTGATGCAGGATACAGGAAGCTTGGGGCTGGTGCACTGGGATGACCCAGAGGGATGGTACGGGGAGGGATGTGGGAGGGGGGTTCAGGATGGGGAACACATGTACACCCGTAGCGGATGCATGTTGATATATGGCAAAACCAATACAATATTGTAAAGTTAAAAAAAAAAAATCCGTCTGCAATACACGAGACCCCAGTTTGATTCCTGGGTGGGGAAGGTCACCTTGAAAAGGGATAGGCTACCCACTCCAGTATTCTTGGGCTTCCCAGGAGGCTCAGCTGGTAAAGAATCCACTTGTAATGCAAGAGATCTTGGTTTGACCCCTGGGTTGGGAAGATCCTCTGGAGGAGGACACGGCAACCCACTCCAGCATTCTTGCCTAGAGAATCCCCATGGACAGAGGAGCCTAGTGGGATACAGTTCATGGAGTCACAGAGTCAGACAAGACTGAACGACTAGCCACAGCACAGAATGGAGAATAGTAATTTCTCTCTGACCTTCCTATATATGCACGTTTCATTTGGGTATCATAAGCAGTAAATAAATTACAAATATAGAAAATAGGATATTTTTGAACAGTTGAAAATGTTAAGTAAAATACAAATTACTTTCACAGGGATTTTTTATTTATAAGATTTCTAGGTGAAAAAGCAAAAGAATATATTGTTTAGTATATGCTTTGCTTTATCTGACAGAGCATTATAAAAGATTTTAATTTTTCCATGTCTTAGTTATAAAACTTTGGTAATCAAAAAATAAAAATCCCTATAGATAGCATATTGAGACCTTTGCTCTTCACATCAGTGTTATAGTTACTAAACAATAATTATTACTGTTACTTAAAATCTACCTGAGACTAACATACTTACAACCTACAGAACAAATGCAAGATGTTGCCCTGGAGAAAGATAATTTTTTTTTATAATCAATAGTCTATCATTAGCATAATGTATATTTTATGCATCTGCAGACATTTTATCACTTGAATTGTGGTTAATAAATATTAACCTATTGATCTTTGGGCTCTTCTTTCCACCATAATTTCTGATAAACATCATCACTTCTTTATTTGCATGTAAAGGACAAAACAATAAAGCAAATCTCTAGGTATCTGATGACTAGATATGATTAGAGAGGGTTCAGAATCCAAGGATGTCTAACTATATAAATTCCTTAAGCTTTCTTAAATCCTTATATTTCAGCTTATCCATAAAATCCAAGCTGATAATATGCGGTTTTAAATAAAAATGTAGAATGAGTACAATAACATATATACTTTACCTAGCATTATGACTTGTGAATTACATATGCTTTGTAAATTATCAAATGACAGGCTGAAAATGTACTTGGCTTGTTTCAGAAACATCTACTGCCATTTATTTTCTTTTACATTTACTTTTTCAAGATTTAGCAGCAATTTGTTAAGCAAGATTTCCTGAATTCTTTCCTGGAAACATGTCTTTTCATTCTTTGTGAAATTTATTACTCTAGATATCAGTCTGATTTCATTTAGGTAGCAAAAAATCAATCTTTGAATGACCAAAATAATATATCCTTAAAAATAATTTTAAAAATCCATTTAGAAGAATCCAAGAAATCCACTATCTTTCCAAAAAATATATTTTTTTATTCAGTTTGTGTGGATTTCCTGATAAAACACTTTACTTGGTCCATTATTTCTCTAATTTATTTTGCTAAAGTAAACCTGACACAAGATTGAAGTCTGAGACTAGCATTTGAGTTATATTTAATGAAAATTTAGAGCACAAAAGCACTTCAATTATTCATATTTCCTAATTTATACTGAAAATGGGGGTACATATGTGTGTTCCTTTGATAGGGTTCAAATTAGCAGCGAGCTTTTGAAAATTGGTCCTTAGTATCTTCAACAAATGTCTTTTAACCAGCTTATCTGGAGCAACAAAACAGGAGACAAATTCTGTTCATCTATTTCTTTTTTATTACAGAATGAATAAAGTAATTTTGTATGGAAACTTAAATGCTTATCAAAATTGGGAAGTAATAAGTACAACAATAAAACCATTTGTTAGAAACTCCATATATTATTATATTATTATGACTGGAGTGATACATTTGTCTTCTCATAGGGAATTACATGGATTTCTAAAACTGTGAACCCAGATATGCCAGGTCTGTGCAAGGCAAAGGACCACAAATTATGTCTAGTTGAACTTACTGAAATTTGTTTATACAAAGGGACTTTAGAACTGGGAACCACAGCCGCCATGTCAGCACTTGCAACATAGAAAAGACTCAGTAACAGGTTTGACAAATCCACATTCCGTTCCATGTGGTCATTTATCCTCCCTATGTCTTTGAAAGTAAAATACTATGAAGGCAGCATTTGAGGTTTTGGTGACAAATTACTTTTCTCAATGGAATCAAAGGCTGTGGCCATCTGCAATGAGATAGATGAGCCACAGCTGGCTTTCATAATAATCAATCCTGATTACAGCAGGACTGTAGCACTTCTGGATTGATTCTGAGGACCTGCTGTGACAAACAATGCTGACCAACTCAGTCACACTGACAACAAGTTATTTCAATACATACACTGCCTCATGTCATCAGAAGGAAAGGAAGAGCTGGAAACCATCCGATACACTTGGTCAATAGTGGAAACATGAAACTTATGAAAATCCAAAATCAGAGACCTAAACAATCAATAGATGATATGCCAAAACTGAGAGAACATCTGTGTTATATCAGTTAAATGGGGGATCATAGTTTACCAGGGACGTTTACCATTTCTGCCTCAACCTGCATGTGCATCCTAAAGGAACGGCTTACCTACAACAACTCCTGCTGTATGAACAGTAAACCCCTGGATTCCATATTTTCTCTTTTATCTCCTGGATATAGCTGATCAATTGTGGGTGGAAACCAATGGAAAGGTAGACATTTCATAACAATGGTTGTGACTTTGTGGCCTAAGCCAATCAAATTCCTCTGTTGGGATTTCATAATGAAGCATCTAAGACACTGAATTAGTTAGATGTGGAGAATTAAGCTTAAAGTTATGTAATCTCTAAGGTTGTATAAACTGTTATAGCCAAAATTAGTGGCAGAAAAGGAAAAATAGTAACAGTTAACAAATGTTGAATATTTACTCTACATTAGAACCTCTGCTAAATGTTTATCATCCACTATCTTTTTAAAAAAAATTTATTGAAGTGTAGTTGCTTTACAATGTTGTGTTTCTACTATACAACAAAGTAAATCAGCCATACTTACATATATGTCCCCTCTTTTTTGAATTTACTTCCCTTTTAGTTCACCACAGAGAACTGAGGTAGGGTTCCCTAACCACTATCTATTTTCAACCTCATATCAGTATTAAACCTGTTGGTAGATGTTATCATCTTTGTATGATTGATGAAAAATTTGAAGTGACTAAATTCCTTGTATCCCTATGTGTAAAATGAAGAAAAATCCAAAGTTTAATTCTGTTGAACTCTTCTGGGAATCTACAGGGAGTGGAGAGGTGGAGAAAGAAAGAGAGAAAGAGAAAGCAGATAGAAGCAGAAATGACCTCACTCTGGAGTCCTGAGATTGTGGCCTTCTTTCCGTATAGCTTCTGAGCTGCAGTTCCCAAGTTTGTCGTTGGGTTCTCATGAACATATGCTGTGTCTCTGGATGGATTTGCGGTATACAATACTTTGGTTAGAGCTATTGAGAGAAGTAACATAAACGTAGTAACATAAATGTAACACTACATAGAAATTATTCATCTCAATGTTTGATAATCACTTTGCTATCAGAAATCTGTTTCTTTGACTATACAGTATCTTGTAATTTCAATTAAATGTGAAGCTTTGATTTTTTTTTCAGCAATTTTCTACCTTTCAGTTTACAAGGAACACCCAAGATCAAATAGGAAAAGCTTTATTTACCTATTATTAATAATCTATATGATATGTGATTATACACATGTTTTTTCTTCCCTCTAGAATTACTTTCATATTGTGAGATTTTAAATTGTGCTCCAACTGAGCAGGTCTCTGATGACTTCAGTCCTCTGTAATATATCAGTATTTTAAACAAAATCCCAATCTGCAGATAGCAGAGCTGGTCCCTTTCCTCACTTTAGCAACTAAATAAACTGTTACTCTAAAGATGAGAAATTGGAGAAGGTATACCCAAACTTCTCAAGGCCTGAATAAAGCTGCAAAAGAAGAAAGCCAGAATAAAATTCAGATAGTCTGAAATTTCTGAAGAATTCTGTTTTCTTATATAGTATTGACTTCCAAAGGAGAACAAAACTTCTGTATTATCTTACAGCTTATATTATTTGTGCATTTCAGCATTTGCGATTTTATTATCCTATACTTTGTTTGAGGGGGGAAGTTTTAACTCCACTGTCAAGTTAGACAAATTCAAGTTTTACTGCTAAAAGGCAAGATTCTCCAAGGGCTCCATCACTAGTTGTGTGTCTGTCTGGGCAGGGCCTCCATACTGATTGGTAGTCTGTCAACAATCAGAGTTTCTTTTCCAGAGGCACTACTGCTATGTTTGGCAGTAGTTAACTGTTTAAGCACATCTAGGATACTAGACGGAGAAGGCAATGGCACCCCACTCCAGTACTCTTGCCTGGAAAATCCCATGGGTGGAGGAGCCTGGTAGGCTGCAGTCCATGGGGTCGCTAAGAGTCGGACACGACTGAGCGACTTCACTTTCACTTTTCACTGTCATGCATTGGAGAAGGAAATGGCAACCAACCCCAGTGTTCTTGCCTGGAGAATCCCAGGGATGGGGGAGCCTGGTGGGCTGCCATCTATGGGGTCGCACAGAGTCAGACACGACTGAAGCAACTTAGCAGCAGCAGCAGCAGGATACTAGAAAAGCAATTTAAGATGTATAATGAGACACAGAAATTGTTCTTTAGCATTTTCTATTGTTTACATAATGCTTCACCATCATTCTCTCTAAAATTGTTTATCTTTAAAGAGGATGAGAGGGTGGAAGAAAAGGTTATTTATTGCAAAAATGTAAAGACCTTCTTTATTATCTTTGATATTGTTCCCAAACTCTGTGTCATTATAGACAAATTGTTGAGAAGATTTGTAGATTTCATTGCACTTTTTCCTTAGAATAATGCCCCCCACTATAACGAAATTTTAAGCATATTAACAGACCCTGCCATTGATCTTTCTTGATGTTAAAAAAACTATTTAATCTATATGCTGTATTTAAAAATATAAACATCATTTAAATATGCATACATGTATTAATATATTTTGCATTATTCTATTCATTTAATAGCATATTTTTAAGGATCAATGACCATTTTGCATTTCTTTGAGTTGTAGGTCTTTTGCTACAACTCCCACAAAATGCCTACCTTTTTAACATGATTCAAATATATTACATAAATTATACATTGAATATATGTGTAGTGGAATATCAAGTACAGCATTTTCTTTTTTCTTAGAGTTTTGTACATGGTTCCAAAGCTAAGATCCACAGATGCTAGAACATCTGTGTAGAATGTGTCAAAAGGCCGTGAAACTGATTTAGCAACTGTACGTTGAAGGTATATAAAACTAAGTCAGGAGACTGAGAGAAAAGCGTTTTTTTTAAGGTAGTTGTAGGTGGGATCAAATGAAAGAACTTCTTGACAGCTATGCAAAATGCCTTACATATGTCTCCTGGAGTTTGAGAGCAGGCACAGGGAGAAATCCCAAGAAAGAGATTAGCCAAGCACAGCAAGGAGAAGAGCTGTGCCTTCAGAAGGAGATATGCTCTACCACCAAAGAAGCTGGGGGAGTAGTAGTGAAGGGCAAAAATAAAGGCATTTTTCTTTGGATCAAGAAAACTCACAGAGGGTAGCTAGTCTTGAGTCAGTTTGAGAATGATCTAAGGAGAAATGGAGTTGTGTCTCTGAAAGCAAAGCTGATGGATGATTTAGCCATGCACTAAGAACTAAGGAATAGTCCAGCAGGAGACCTTCAAGAGGAGGGTTTCTGAAGAACCCATAAAACTTCCCCCTAAATGAAATAGTCAATACTTGGGTATTCTCCACATCCAGAAAGCACCTGCTCTAGTTTGCACTGGCATCTTCAAATATCACCTCTGTCACTTCTTACCTCACTCCAAGAGAAGAGGTATACAATAGTAAAACAGTAAGAGTGAGGAAGTCAGCCATGACCCTCTTCCTCAGTGTGATTTGGTCAGCTGAGTCAGGCCCAAACTGCTGCTTCTGCCTTTTAAAAAAAAAATTGTTTTTAATTGAAGGATAATTGCTTTAAAGTATTGTGTTGGTTTCTGTCATACACAAACAAAAATCAGCCATAAGTATACTTATGTCCCTCCCTATTGAACCTCTCTCCGACCTCCTACCCCATCCCACCCCTACAGCTTGTCACAGAGCCCCTGGTTGAGATCCTTAAGTCATATGGCAAATTCCCACTGTCTATCTGTTTTACATGTGGTAGTGTATACGTTTCTGTGCTACTCTCTCCATTCTTCCCACCCACTCCTTCCTCCCCACCCCCACCCCTCCCCAGTGCATAAGTCTGTTCTCTATGTCTGCATCACCATTGCTGCCCTGAAAATAGCTTCATCAGTACTGTCTTTCTAGATTCTATACATATGCATTAATATATGACTTTTGTTTTTCTCTTTCTCACTGACTTAACTCTTGCATAATAGGCTCTAGGTCATCCACTTCATTAGAACTGACTCAGATGCATTTCCTTTTTATGGCTGAGTAATATTCCATTGTATATATGTACCACAGCTTCTCTATCCATTCATCTGTCAATGAACATCTAGGTTGCTTTTGTGTCCTAGCTATTGTGAATAGTGCTGCAGTGAACATTGGAGTGTGTGTGTCTTTTTCAATTATGGTTTTCTGAGGTATATGTCCAGTCGTGGGATTGTTGGGTCATATGGTAGTTTTATTCCTAGTTTTTTTTTTTAAGGAATCTCCATACTGTCTTCCATAGTGGCTGTTAAAATGCTTCTGCATTTTTAAATGAGAGCAGAGAATGAGACTGAATTTGATTTTGTAATCTGGAGCAAGATTATGAGTTATCTAAAAAGTGATGTGAAATGTGTAGTTATAAGCCCATGAGTTTATATTTGAGACAGGCAGAACAATTAGAGTACGTTGAAAGAGAAATTGAGGAAAAGAAGAAAATTGTGTGTTCCACTTACCCTACAAAGTCTAACTCCTTGAGTATACACATACTTTTGAAATATCTATGCAGGTTTAAACTAAAATAAGCTGGTTAAAAATAACAATGATAATAAATATACACAAATTGTACTGAAGTAATATTGCATATTCACTTTAAATGTTTTCAGAAAGAGTAAAGTGTCTCTTTGTGAAAAATACTGTAAAGATAAGGCAGAAGAAGAGGGCTAGAGAGTGATGGAGGCAGAGTGCTCTCCTACTTTCAGGGATGGCAGCTATAACAAGGTGCCATTTGAGTAGAGACCTGACAGGCTGCTCGAGTGCCTGCTCAGTTAAGGGAAGCTTATTTCAGGCACAGGTTGCAGCATGCATAAAGGCCTGAGACTTGGACATGCTAATTGTGTTTAAGGACCAGTGAGGTGGCCCAGGCGATGGGATGGCTAGAAACAGAAGCAGGAGGTAAAACATATGGTCAGGGAGACAACAGGTCAAGAAGAGCCTCACAGGCAATAGAACTTTGCATTCTACTCTGGTAGAATGCTATTGGAGGGGTAAAGCAAAGGAGTGATGTGGTCTTGTGTACATCTGTAAAGGCTCACTGTCTCGTGTTTTGCTGTTTTATAATTACTATGTATGCTGTAGGGTCATAGAGGGCATGCACTGTCCAACTGACTGTTTTCTACACTTGCTCTATTGTCTAACATCAGCCCTGCTTCACTCATTCACTTTACCTTTTTGGCCTATGACAGTACTTGAATTTGTGACCCTTATTCCAGGCTCTTACAATTTGTGCCTTTTAGTACACAATAAGAAACCACTCTTCAGACTCAAGCTGCTGCTCTCATGTTTCATTTTTTATTTCAATGCACCAGGTTTCCCCAGATATAATTGTGTTCACATTCTCAATTATAAAGCAGTTCTAAAACTTCCTCATCTTCTGGGACTTTTTATGGTATACAGAATAGTTTAGGAGAAGCAACAGCTAGAACTGGATATAGAACAACAGACTGGTTCCAAATTGGGAAAGGAGTACGTTAAGGCTGTGTATTGTCACTTTGCCTATTTAACCTATATGCAGAGTACATTATGAGAAATGCAGGGCTGGATGAAGCACAAGCTGGAATCAAGATTGCAAGGAGAAATATCAATAACCTCAGATATGTGGATGACACCACCCTTATGGCAGAAAGCTAAGAGGAACTAAAGAGTCTCTTGATGAAAGTGAAGGAGGAGAGTAAAAAAGCTGGCTTAAAATTCAACATTCAAAAAACTAAGATCATGGAATCCATTCCCATCACTTCATGCAAATAGATGGGGAAACAATGTAAACAGTGACAGACTTTATTTTCCTGGGCTCCAAAATCACTGTAGATGATGACTGCAGCCATGAATTTAAAAGACACTTGCTCCTTAGAAGAAAGGCTATGACAAACTTAGCATATAAAGCAGAGACATTAGTTTACCAATTAGTTTAACAATGGTCCATCTAGTCAAAGCTATAGTTTTCTCCAGTAGTCATGTATGGATATAAGAGTTGGACTATAAAGAAAGCTGAGCACTGAAGATTGATGCTTTTGAACGACGGTATTGGAGAAGAGTCCCTTGGACTGCAAAGAGATCAAACCAGTCAATCCTAAAGAAAATCAGTCTTGAATACTCATTGGAAGGACTGATGCTGAAGCTCCAATACTCTGGCCACCTGACAGGAAGAACTGACTCATTAGAGAAGACCCTGGTGCTGGGAAACATTGAAGGCAGGAGGAGTAGGGGACAACAGAGGATAAGAAGGTTGGATGGCATCACTGACTCAATGGACATGAGTTTGAGCCAGCTCCGGGATTTGGCGATGGACAAGGAAGCCTGGCGTGCCACAGTCCATAGGGTTGCAAAGAGTCAGATATGCCTGAGCAACTAAACTGAAACGAAGAAATCAGATACTCCAGAAGTCTTGATCTTGTTGCCAACTGGAGACCAGGTTGGTTCTAGAGATCACTGTAAGTTCTCTTGAAGAAGAATCAGACAGACCTGGAACAAGACTTATGCCTGGATAAGTCCATCTGTAGGGAATGAGGACATCATAAAATGAACATCATAAAATGCACTCCCTGACTCTGAGGTGTGTGTTCATAGAAATGAAATCAATTCAAAGTTCACTTCCAAGGCAGAATTGAGGTGGGAAAAAGTTCTCCAAAGAACAACCTAAATATGTGTAGAAGTGGGGAGAAGGTGGCCCCCATTTTTTCTGGTAATGGCATGTGTATATGTCAAGTCAGGGGAGAGAGAAAGAACCTTGGGCTTCTTTTTCTTACAACATTCCCTCCCTTCTGCTTTCTCTTTGGTATCAAGCATGGTGTAAGTATCACTTCTGGAAGTATCCAGAAGTGTCATTATTTAGCAAAGCACAAATTAGATACTCCAACAAATTAGATACTCCAACTAAACACTGAACAGAAGATCAAACTTGTCATATTTTGTCATTTAGTTCACCCTCTTATAGAATTCTCAGCAGTATCTTAGCAGTACTCCAGAACTGAGCTCATAGAGTCTATAAAATTCTCCAAGCAAATTCAACTCTTATTTTCTCTGTTTAATATACATTAGCAGATAGATTTGTTAAGC
Source organism: Bubalus kerabau (assembly GCF_029407905.1). Classification (NCBI taxonomy): domain Eukaryota; kingdom Metazoa; phylum Chordata; class Mammalia; order Artiodactyla; family Bovidae; genus Bubalus; species Bubalus kerabau. Next base: position 63,658,403 of record NC_073629.1, on the reverse strand, counting down.
ATACACCATGTTTCAAGCACTCTGGGCTCTGGATATTAGGCCTTGGATATAACAAGGTTAATAAGGACTATTTTGTCCTTGATGAATGTTCTACTAGAGTACACAGAAGCATAAATAGATAAGTGGAGATGTCATCTAGTAAGTGTTATTGTTTTGTTCAGTTGCTGTTGTGTCTGACCATTTGCAACCCCATGGACTGCAGCACACCAGGCTCCTCTGTTCTCAACTTTCTCCCAGAGATTTTTCAAATTCATGTCCATTGAGTTGGTGATGCTGTCTACCCATCTCATTCTCTGTTTTCCCATTCTCTTTTTGCCTTCAATCTTTCCCAGCATCAGGGTCTTTTTCAATGAGTCAGCTCTTTGCATCAAGTGGCTAAAGTATTGGAGCTTCAGCATCAGTCCTTCCAATGAATATTCAGGATTGATTTCCCTTAGGGTTGACTGGTTTGATCTCTTTGCAATCCAAGGGACTCTCAACAGTTATACATTCAAGTCTCCTGCATAGCAGGTGGATTCCTTACCGACTGAGCCACCAGGGAAGTAATAAAGAAGTATGTGTGAAAGTGAAAATGTTAGTCGCTCAGTCTTGTCCAACTCTTTGTGACTCTATGGACTGTAGCCCATCAGTTTCTGTCCTTGGGATTCTCCAAGCAAAAATACAGGAGTGAGTAGTCATACCCTTCTCCAGGGGATATTCCCGACCCAGGGATTGAACCCAAGTCTCCTGCATTGCAGGCAGATTCTTTACTATTTGAGGCACCAGGGAAGCCCCAAGAGTTATTGAGGTAAAAAGATGAATTCATGAGGGATACAGCTTTACTGAAAGGAGATCACATGCAGAATTGAGCACCTAACTTTTTCCTTGTCAGTTTGCATTTTAACTCATACTGCTGCTGCTGCTGCTGCTGCTGCTAAGTCACTTCAGTCGTGTCTGACTCTGTGTGACCCCATAGATGGCAGCCCACCAGGCTCCCCTGTCCCTGGGATTCTCCAGGCAAGAACACTGGAGTGGGTTGCCATTTCCTTCTCCAATGCATGAAAGTGAAAAGTGAAAGAGAAGTCTCTCAGTCGTGTCTGACTCTTCGCGACCCGATGGACTGAAGCCTACCAGGCTCCTCCGTCCATGGGATTTTCCAGGCAAGAGTACTGGAGTTGGGTGCCATCGCCTTCTCCGTTAACTCATACTAGAATCCAGGAACAAATAATTTCATATATCACAAAGACTATAAAGCTGTAAAGGTAAGAGAGTAGACGGGCTTCAATAACATCTTAAAGACAATAAACTGTAGCATGCTATAGCAATGAGAATCCAATGATGGGGGTTACTACATTCCTCGTTTAAATCCCTGGAACAGGCCTCTCCTCTGAGCACATTATACACATACCCAACAGCCTAGATTCTTTCCACCTCCAATTGGAGGTGTCATGAGTCTCACATACATGGCATGTTCAGATTCTTCATTTCCTTCTAATATAGTCCATCCCTTAATTTTTGCCATCTCTTAATCTTTCCCTTCAGAGAAGGCAATGGCTCCCCACTCCAGTACTTTTGCCTGGAAAATCCCATGGACAGAGGAGCCTGGTAGGCTGCAGTCCATGGGGTCACTAGAGTCGGACATGACAGAGCGACTTCACTTTCACTTTCACTTTCATGCATTGGAGAAGGAAATGGCAACCCACTCCGGTGTTCTTGCCTGGAGAATCCCAGGGACAGGGAAGCCTGGTGGGCTGCCATCTATGGGGTCGCACAGAGTCGGACACAACTGAAGCGACTTAGCAACAATCTTTCCCTTAATATTTGCCATCTTTGACAGTGAGTCGCATGACCATCTACCTACCACTAAAGTCAGACACTTTGAATCCATTACACTGGAACCTCCATGGGGTCTATTTTGTCTGTATCCTCAAAATTGTGGCTCAGCTGTAAAGAATCTGCCTGCAATGCAGGAGACCTAGGTTCAATCCCCAGTTTGGGAAAATACCCTGGAGAAGGGAAAGGCTACCCTTCCAGTATTCTGGTCTGGAGAATTCTATGAACTGTATAGTACATGGGGTCTCAAAGAGTAAGACACAACTGAGCGACTTTCACTTTCATCCTCAACGTCAAGTACTCAATAAATTGTTATTAAATACATAAAATATATTTTTGTCTTTTTCATTACTTTTCATTGAGTTTATGTAACTAATGTGCATATATTTCTGAATTATTTTATTTAGATATATAAAACCTCCCTTCCCAACAGCATTCTAGTAGGTACAAAATGAATAGAAAACATCCATTCAGCTAGTACAAAGCACTAAGGAATTTTTCAGGATATTTTTTAATGCTAAAATGCATTTTAAAACTCTTATTGACCACCAAATTTCTTATATTTCCTATATTATTTGTTTCTAGATGTACTGTAATTTTCATTTGAATGCTTATCCATTTATTATCTTCTGTCATCAAAATGAAGCAAATAGCTAAGTCTGCTTCTGTATTCTTGTGTCTTGAGAAGAATTTCTTTAAAAATCCATTCAAATTTTGTTTTAATATAAGCAGTGTTATAGGTAACTATGTAAGTACACATAAACATTTCTCATGTTATTTCACTCCGAGCTTCTAGCCAAAAACATTTGAAAAAGAATACTATTCTTGCAATCCTTGCAGAATTTCAAGCCTTAGTCAAAGAAGAAAGACCTAAAAATCTTTTCAGAAATCCTGTTTGGGCTCTATTCCCAGCCTAATTTTGCAGACCAAGATGTTTGGGCGGTCTTGGTATGCTAGGGATAAGCAGTTGAGGATTTCTATCTGAATTAAACCCAAAATCCAACCCTAATTAACATACCATGACATTGTTAACTCCTTGACTATGTTTAGACATTAGTTTAGTTCAACTAATTCCGCCTCTGGAATACAGCCTCTCAGTTATGTTCTTGCTGATTGCTTATAGTTTCATTCCAGCTCTCCCATTGCTTTTCAAAGGATGGAAGTATTATCCCACTTTTTGTTGCTAGGCAAATGTATTTGGAGTTGCACAAAGAAGGCAAAATTACTAAAGTCAGATAGCATAGATATGGTGACAGGAACTTCTAGAACTTTCTATTTTATCCATTTTTTTCCTCTCTGATGACTAAGGACAGTGTAAAAGATGTCTTGTGACACATTACTATTTATATTGCTCCATACAGTTGGAGAAAGGAATACTTATACACACATGTGCATATATATATACCTGTGTGTGTATACACATTTGCCTATATAGAGTTGACTCATTGGAAAAGACTCTGATGCTGGGAGGGATTGGGGGCAGGAGGAGAAGGGGACAACAGGGGATGACATGGCTGGATGGCATCACTGACCCAATGGACATGAGTCGGGGTGAACTCCGGGAGTTGGTGATGGACAGGGAGGCCTGGCGTGCTTCGATTCATGGGGTCGCAAAGAGTCAGACACGACTGAGCGACTGAACTGAACAGATATTGGCAAATGCATTTAATGTTGGCATTTAAGTTCATGTTCCTCTTTGTAGAAAGCATGAACTGGCAAGATTAATGCAAACTCTGTCTTATGTGTTTATATGACTGAGTATGTATGTATTTGATGCTTAGAAGCTATCAGTCTATAAGAATATGCCCTAGATTCTTTGAAATCCCATCAAAGAAAATCAGCAAAGGACACACATTCTCTGTCCCTCATCCCTCATCCCTCATCCCAAGACCACTTTACATGTGTATCCCCCTTTTGATCCTGTTGCCTTCAAGCCTTCTTTAAATCCCTAAATTTCAACTTTCCTTACCTGTTGCTAGCACTGCTGCTATTTCCTCATTACTATTTCACTCAGAGTTCCAGAGCCTACTATGAAGTCAAATGTAAAGTGACAAGTGAAAACCAAGGGGCTTCAAACTACAAATTGTATATGATATTCTTGCCATAACAGAATAGTGTCGTTGTCCTATTAAATTAGAGCATCTACGCTCTTCTACTCCAGAGAATTGGCAGCATGAATCCTACTCAACAACCAATCTGGAGAGATTTGGAAACATTTCTCAGAAGTAGCAGAAACAAGGAGTTCTTAGAGTCACCATTTAAATACTTTCCTCAGATCTTAAACATACCATTTATGTAACTGAACAATTATTTACTGGCCATCTCTCCTAAATGCTGGGCATAAGGCAACAAGGAAAAGTTAAAAAAAAAAAATCTCTCTCTCTCATGGAGTTTACATTATGGTTGGGAAGACAGTTGACCAATAAATTGATAAGTACAATGTACATTAGTTCAGAGGATGGTAAGTGCTGTAGAGAAAAGTCAGAAAAGGAGAACAGGACTCAGCTGGGGATGGGGGATGTTGAGCAGTGGATGGAATTTTCATGGTGATCAGAGAAGTCTTCATTAACCTACATGAAAGACATTTTGGAAAAAATGTGAAAGTCACACAAACAGAATATTTAAGGGAAGGGCATGCAAGGCAGTGGAAAGGATGAACACAAATGCCCTGAGGAGGTGCATGCCTTTTGTCCTGAAGGAACAGTTTCTCTCTAGAAAAACTAGAGAGGTTCAAGTGGAGAGGGTAAGGGAGTATATGTAGAATATGATGTCAGAGGGGTCAGGAGTAGGGGGAAGGAAGTCCAGGTAGGGCCTTGTAGGTCCATGCAAGAGCTTTGGCATTATGCTTTATTCTGAATGAGACAAGAAGATGTTGGAGGTTTATTAGATCCTAGGACTGAGCGTCTTTACTTTCACTTTTCACTTTCATGCATTGGAGAAGGAAATGGCAACCCACTCCAGTGTTCTTGCCTGGAGAATCCCAGGGACAGGGGAGCCTGGTGGGCTGCCGTCTATGGGGTCACACAGAGTTGGACACAACTGAAGCGACTTAGCAGCAGCAGCAGCAGCAGGACTGTCTTAACAAATTACCACAAACTGCGTGGCTTAATAGATGTTTATTCTCCCTTAGTTCTGGAGGCCAAAAATCCAAAATAAAGGTATTTGCAGGGCCCTGCTTCCTCCAAAAATATAAGGGAAGTCTTTCATTGCCTCTTCCTGCTTTCTGTGGCCCTGTGTATGCCTTAACTTTGGGTAACATCACTCTAGTCTCTGCTGCCTGTTCACATGGTCTTCTCCTCTGTATCTCTGTCTTCTCCTCTTCTCTCTTTAATAAGGACACTGGTTTGTGCATTTAGAGTCCATCTCCATAATCCAGGAGGATCTCACCTTGCAATCTTGAACTTAATTACCCAAAGAAGACTCTTTTTTTTTAATTTTTTTTTTTTTAATGAAGTCACTTCCACCGTTTTAGGAGGTAAACATGTATACATATCTTTTTGTGGGCACTATTAGTCAATCTATTACACAGAGTTTTGAGTAGAGGAGCAGTAAGATCTGACATTTTTTACCAGTTCATTTTACTTCCTGTGGTGAAAATAGACCATAAGAAAGACTGCACAGAAGAGTTTAAGAGACAATGGGATCCAGAGCAATAATTCAGATGAGTATGTGGTCTGTACTTAAACAGTAAAAATGGAAGTGATGACAAGTGTTGGATTCAAGAGATGTTTTAAAGATGGAAATGACATATTTCGGTGTATATGGTAGGAATGTCTCCTTTCCTATACAGCTTTTTCAAAAATATTTATTTGCTTATTTGTTTTTGGCTGCACTGGGTCTTCATTGCTGTGTGCAGGATTTCTCTAGTTGGGGAGAGTGGGGTGGTTACTCTTTAGTTGTGCTGCTCAGGCTTTTCTTTGCAGTGGCTTCTCTTATTGTAGACCACAGGCTCTAGGCACGTGCACTCAGTACTTTTGACTTGAGGGCTCCAGAGCGTAGGCTCAGTTGTTGCACATGGGCTTAGTTGCCCCAGAGCATGTGGAATCTTCCCCGACAAGGGATCGAGCTGGTGTCCCCTACTTTGAGAGGCAGATTCTTAACCACTGGACCACCAGGAAAGCCCCTCTTAAAAACCTTTTATACTGTTGGAGCATGGTCATTAGATAGCTGTTACTTCTCATTCATCAGGTCTCAAGTTAGATGTCATTTCTTTATGGAAGCCTTCCTCAACTTCAATAGATTGGATTAGTATGTCTCTATGCTATGTATCTTAAGTTTAGCTCTTCGATAGTTTTGTGTTGTTGTTGTTTTTGGTCATTCGTCTTTTGTAAACCACCCCAAAAGTTAGTGATATAAAACTAAAAAGCATGCATTTAGCTCATGGTTTTGCAGAATAACAACTGGCTGTTGGTCTAGACTATGGACAATATATCTTGTCATTATCTAATGCAGTAGTGGCTGGTTGGTGCCTAATAGCCTCAGGTGAGATGGATGAGATAACTGGGGTCTCTCTCCATGGGGTCTCTCATCTCCACAGTCTGTCTGAGATTGTTTACATAGCAGTCAAAAGGTTCCAAGACTGTGAGAGGAGACGCTTACAAGGTCTCTTTAAGCCTAGGTTCAAAACTGGTAAAAATTCATTTTCATCAAATTCTATTGGTCAAAACAAGTCGGACATGACTGAACGATAACACTTCTCTTCCTTGCTAGCTACCCTACAATCAGGGAACCATGTCTCTCTCTATTCACCGTTAATCCAAAAGTCAACTTTGAATGTGCTGTGCTTAGTCATTCAGTTGTGTCCAATTCTTTGTGACCCCATGGACTCTAGGCTGCTGGGTTCTTCTGTCCATGGGGATTCTCCAGGCAAGAATTCTGGAATGGGTGGCCATGCCCTCCTCTAAGGGATCTTCCCAACCTAGGGATTGAACTAAGGTCTCCCACATTGCAAGAAGATTCTTTACCATCTGAGGGAAGTCCAGACTTTGAATACATACTTTCAAAAAATAAATGAATGAAAGAATGAATGAGAGAATCAATTGGAAGACAAACTAAACTGCAACTGTCGCTAAGAGTCGGACACGACTGAGCGACTTCACTTTCACCTTTCACTTTCGTGCATTGGAGAAGGAAATGGCAACCCTCTCCAGTGTTCTTGCCTGGAGAATCCCAGGGACGGGGCAGCCTGGTGGGCTGCCATCTATGGGGTCACACAGAGTCAGACACGACTGAGGTGACTTAGCAGCAGCAGCATAGATGTCATGATCCCTTGGCCTACTCCATTCTCCTGAATCTACCTCAGAATCTCCATACACAGGATATCTATAACCTGCATTTTAAGGTGGGGTAAATTACTGCTTCTAATTAAATATCTGAATTAATGTGGGCTTATACATGAAATGGGTTTCCCAGGTGGCTCTAGTGATAAAGTACCTGACTGCCAAAACAGGAGAAGTGAGATGTAGGTTCAATTCCTGGGTAGTGAAGATCCCCTGGAAGAAAGCATGGCAGTCCACTCCAGTATTCTTGCCTGGAGAATCCCAAGGACAGAGGAACCAGGCGGGCTACAATCCATGGGGTCACAATGAGTCAGACATGACTGAAGAAACCTAGTAGGAACATACATGAAATGGTCATGATAAAGCATTATTTCCAAAGTAAACATTATAACTACTTGAAATACTTTTTAAGGCATTAGATACTCATCTGCTTTATATAAACCTTCAGTTCAGTTCAGTCACTCAGTCGTGTCTGACTCTTTGCAACCCCATGAATTGCAGCACACCAGGCCTCCCTGTGCATCATCAACTCCCGGAGTTCACTCAAACTCACGTCCATCGAGTCGGTGATGCCATCCAGCCATCTCATCCTCTGTCGTCCCGTTCTCCTCCTGCCCCCAATCCCTCCCAGCATCACAGTCTTTTCCAATGGGTCAACTGTTCGCATGAGGTGGCCAAAGTACTGGGGTTTCAGCTTTAGCATCATTCCATCCAAAGAAACCCCAGGGCTGACCTCCTTCAGAATGGACAGGTTGGATCTCCTTGCAGTCCAAGGGACTCTCAAGAGTCTTCTCCAATACCACAATTCAAAAGCATCAATTCTTCAGTGTTCAGCTTTCTTCACAGTCCAACTCACATCCATACATGACCACTGGAAAAACCATAGCCTTGACTAGACCTATAAATCTTAAACAATGAACTATTTTAAGGTTATTTTTTTGACTAGTTACGTTTGTATATACAAGTAAACAATATATTTACTCCTCAGTTATACCAGAGTCTTCCCTTGTGGCTCAGCTGGTAAAGAATCCGCCTGCAATGTGGGAGACCTGGTTTCAATCCCTGGGTTGGGAAGATCCCCTGAAGAAGGGAAAGGCTACCCACTCTAGTATTCTGGCCTGGAGAATTCCATGGACTGTATAGTCCATGGAGTCACAAAGAGTCAGATATGACTGACTGACTTTCATTTAGTTATACCAGATGGTATATTGACTCATTTTTCTTTAAGGTTCAGAGTTCAGGTAAGCTTCTTTGAATAAGTCACATGAATTTCTTTAGGAATACCTTACAGAAAACAAAGGTTTTCAAAGGGATTCTTTTCTTCCTTACTGATTTTTATCTTAGAATCTAAAATGCAAAGGATTCATTAATGGTGATATGCCTCTTCTTTTAAACAATGCCATTGGGAGACTCCCAGTGTTTTATAAATGGGAACAGCAGCAAGTTTTTATCCCTTTTGCAGTGAAAACATATAAGTACCTTGGTGATAAAGATAAGAATTGAATTTAAAATCCTGATCATTTTCACTAATGACTTCATTTCTAAAGCCCCATTCATTTCTAAAGCCCCATTCATTTTTCTCTGTTATTCCATATACCACAAATTTACACTATCTACCAACAAGTTCCTTTCTTACTCTCTTACATCCTTCAAACTTTCTTTAATGTGAACCTCCTTCAGTTCGGCACTGAACCTGAACGTCTTCCAGAGCCTTATTGATCTAAGTACATCAACATGTTGTTTGTGCTGCTTGTCTCCTCTTGCAGTTAGTCTAATAAGTCTATTGGACTACTCAATTCTGTGTTTGGTAATGTGCCTATGTTTTCAGTACAACAGAGGTGTGGAAACAAAGTAGTAATTTGAGAAGTGATTCAGTGAAAGCAACTCCTGGAGAAAGTTGGCTCTCCAAAGAACATTTTCCTGTTCCAAGAACAAGAACTTCTGGAAAGTAGAAACATAGCAGAAACATATCTATGAGTTCTATGAATATAGGAAGAGTGAGAGTTCAGTTCTTTGGAAATTGAAAGAGAAAGAAATTTGGTTCCGAATCAAGTATTGTTGACTGTTAGAAACTTGTGTGATAAATTTTATCTATGAATTTTATCAGGGACCTAGGCTTATGATGGGCTTCCCAGGTGAACTTCCAAGATGATTCAGCAGGTAAAGAGTCTGACTACAATGTAGGAGACACAGGAGATGAGGATTTGATCCCTGGGTCAGGAAGAGCCCCTGGAGAAGGAAATGGCAACCAATTCTAGTATTTCTTGCCTGAAAAATCCCATGGACAGAGTAGCCTGGTGGGCTGCAGTCCATGGAGTCGCAGAGAGTTGGACATGACTGAGTGACTAAGTGCACAATACTACAAAAATAGAAAAAAGCCTGATAGTCAAAGGATGAAGGAGGCTGAGTTGGTCAGGGAAAGCCTCAAAGAAGTCCTGGACTGGAAAGAAATGGAAAAGTCTTAAGAGCTCCATTATGCTTATTTATGATCTAAGGGCTGTCTGAGGAGGGGAATAGTGAAAGCGCTAATAGCTGGAGGCTGTCAGTTAACTTTACACCTTGCTACAGAACCACAGAATTTTTCTTGAAGAGAGATCTAAGTGACATATCTCCTTGACCACAGAACTTTAAGTAGTTTTAAAATATTTGAAGAAGAGCTGAATGTTGAACTAAACTGCGCTCTTTCTACCTCCATAGAGGTCGGAGGAAGGCACTGCTATTGAAAAATAATTTAAAAGAGTCCTGATATATTCGGTCATTCTTTTAATCAGCATAATTTTTTAATCATTTGTGGTTTGGGTACCCTTTTTAGAGGTTTTACTTGTCATCATGTTTATGGGAAATTGACAGTTATTAATTGTTTTTAGGCTTGAACCAGTCCTTATTAGAATTCAAATATATTTCCCACTACTGGGTCCCAAATCTGTGTAATCATTTATCTTACAATGAATTTTACTGTAAGTGTAATATTTACAAAAAGCAATTTGTCATTCTTGGGTTAAGTATAGAAATTTCAATATTTTCTGGATAAATATGTCAAAATAGCTAAGATTCAAGCAATAGAAGAAAATGGAAGGTTATAATACAGCATTTTATATTAAAGTTGGGAGCTTTGCTATCTGATTTGACTCTGTTATTGTTATAGTTTCATAAATATAATTTTCCAATTATTAACCATCATAAGTATTGGGACAATCCCTTTGAGAAAAAATGGCAACCCGCTCCAGTATTCTTGCCTGAATAATCCCAAGGACAGCAATGTCTGGTGGGCTACAGTCCGTGGGGTCGCAAAGAATCAGACACGACTGAGTCACTTCACTTTCACTGTTCACTTTCAGTATTAATGGTGTTAATGCTGGTAATCTTTCTCACTAAGATTTTCTGTATTTTTTATATCCTAAATGAGTTCCAGGGCTCCAGCAGTGATTTCCACCCTGATTTGCTTCATCCCAAAGTCTCTAAGCACAATTAATTTTAATTCATATATGAATATTCCATATAGCACTATAGGTTAGGGAAGAGAGTGGCTGACTCTTGAAAATAATTCTGGAATATTTCAAGTCCCCAAAGACTTTAGTCTCTAATCTAATTGGCAATACACCCCGCTTTACTCACCGAGAACAGCTCTCCTTGTCATTTAAATATTTGCTTATGTGTGTGCTCCCAGGCTGGGGAGCCCAGAATCGTGCAGGTGCCAGGTGTACAGAGTAAGAGGAGGGATGAAGGTACAAATGCCCTGAGGTGCTTGTGCCCACGCCTCCTTTCTGAGACCTGCTCCTCAGTTCTTTCCTCACATTTCAGTCCCATCCTTCCACTCTGCTCTGAGCAGGTTGTCCCGGCTGGTTGTCTCTTTCCCACCACCCTGCTGCTGTACCATGTTCACTGAACCTGGAATAAACCTGCAACCTCTCCTTCATCTCTTACTTCCCTAAACAGCTCCCACTGTGTCTTCAAGTGTCAGATCAAGCATTGCCCACTTCCTAAAGGCCTTCTTAATTATTCCCAACGGTGCTTTTCCTCTGTGTTCTTTTCCTTTGTACAGATATCCAATATTAGGATTAACCTGTTCCCATACCTGTGTCCATCATCTCCACTAGAAGTGAGAATAAGGCTTCCATCTATGGGTCGCACAGAGTCGGACATGACTGAAGTGACTTAGCAACAGCAGCAGTGTTTTGTTAACAAAAACCTAGTCCAGGTTTTTGCTACAAAACACTCCCTCCACTTTTTTGAATGAATGAGTGAGTCCTTGTTCCCCATTCCAGTGCCCCAGAGGCCAGAACCTCCACGTTACTCTCTGTGCCGGCTGCAGGATCTCTCACATACGGGCAGATCCAATCACAGCAGCACAACCGCCACCCGTGTTAGGATTCCATCCCCACACATTCCTATCTACCAAATGGGCTTTCTATGCATTTTCATTGAAATCTGACTTTTCCTTGACATTGCTGATCTTCAGCAAGATAGTAGAAGAAAGCATCTCTCATAGAATAATTAAAACCACTATGAATTCATGTGTCACTCTAAGCGTAAATTTATTAATGTGTTAATTCTGCCAGTAGTTTGTACACTGAAATTCGAGAATGGGAAGCCAATAAAACATAGAAATGAACCTCTAATGGTGGCATTTCAGGAAATAAGAAAGGACAGATGGGAAGATATTTCTGGACTGGGAGCTTCTGGGTGCCCTTCACATTGTACCACACAAGCCATTTCCTATTCCTGTACAGAAGGTTGGATCTGCTGCTACGACAGTCTCTAGCTCTCCTGAGAATAATATTTCTATTTCTGTCTTTTATAAAAAGGTAGAAGCACCAGCCCTTCTAGTTGTCAGGGACCAAGAAGAAGCCCTCCTCACACAATGGCCAGAAAAAGTCAAGAACAAAGAAGTCTACCTTTTCTACATCCAATAGACACTGCAATAACACTTCCCAGTTCAGAAAGAGGCAATCAAGTTCAATGGAAACAGATTTATAATAATTGTAACAATAGGTTACACTGATTAAGTGTTTACCCAGGTGCTATGCTAAGCCTATTCCTTTATTCCTTACACTAACCACATAATAAATGTTGTTTTATTATCCCCATTTTACAAACAAGTAATTTGCCCACAGTCACAAAGCTGATAATTGTCTTAGTCAGCACTGGTGCTCAGAAAATTGTTAGTCAAATCCTAAACATACCTTTTTACCTTCTGGAAGGTACCCCCTGGTATCATGAAGAAGGTCCCTAATTAAGCTCACATGTCAATATACAATCCAGCACTGCTGCTATAATTATTATGATCTTATACATGACAAGGCATTTAAATTAATTTCATTCCTTTTATTTCATGTGATTACAAGAGATTATAATTTCTGAATCTAATTTTTACAGAAAACAACTACTATAGAGAATATAAGTGCTTTACCATTATTTCTAATATATTTTCTACAGACATTTAGAAATATCTGAAATATATAAAGCACACTTTCAAAATGTTTGAGGAACTAGTTTAAAGGATGGTACATGATCCCTGACTCCAGAGGGTTTACAACCTGAAAAGTACCATTGAGACCTCAATAACATTCCAACTCTGACATGTGTCCAAACTGTGTCCAAACTGATATTAAAAAAAAAAAAAAAAAAAAAAAAAAAAACCTGAGCACTCACCATCCACTCAGACAGCAACAGACTACTGGATGTCAGAATCATAAAATAACTATTGTCTTCATCCTTTTACTTTTAAGCAATTGTTTCCTAAACACAGTTATAGTCACTAAGTCTGCACACTTCAGAAATTCCAGATATTCACTAAATCTCACAGAAACATATGATGGCATATTCCTGGAGATCTCTTTTAAAGTATCACTTCCATCCATCAAATCAAAGTTCCTGTAAGTATCCTATGTTTAAATTTTTATCGACAGGAAAAATATGGGATCTCAACAGCAAGCAAACATCTTACTGGCCTCGTTACTACTTTCTGCAAATATGACTCACATGTGTTTGCTAAGTTTTAATGTAATTTTTAGAATACATTTAACCCATGTCATTTGGTTCCCACCAAGCTTCCCCACGGCTATGATCAATTCAGTCAACCAGCTGGTTTGACTGATTTTTCCTTTGAATTTGACCTAATTGCCTCACTGTTTGGGTATCCACAGATATCTTTACACAAAGAGAAAGCAGGCTTCACGTTCGTTAACTTGCTAAATGAGGGTTATTCTTTTCTTCTGAGATCTGCCACAGATTTATTGAGTTACAAGTGACAAGAGTTACAATCATATGCCCCTTCTCCTCTCTCTCTTTTCAAAATGAAAATATGAATATATAAAACTCTGCAAATGCTAAATGAGAAATCAAGTAGCAATTGTGTATTTTAAGATACATCTGTATTATATCGAAAAAGGGATTTCTTCTGTTCTGAAATGCCATCAAGAGACATTATGAAGGAAAAAAAATAGCACCACAAGAAATTTTAAAAATCCCCTTTTTAGTTGTACATATGGATCCTTTCAGATAATTAATCTTTAATAAATATTTAAATATCATTTTATTTTTATATTGCAGTATATACTACTAGTTCTTTAAAAGTTAACAAGGATTAATTTTCTTTCAAAATAAATATTCTGTTTAACAAATCTAGGTTTCTTTACTGACATTTTTTCAGTCAAGTCAAAGCTTTGATCTTATTCAAAACTCAGAGTTTTATCCAAATTTGTTTACCTGTCTACTAATCAAAAGATTTTCAGTATCTAAAATCCTGATGATAAAAGAGAAAGAGTCATAAAGTGTTCATAGAAATCGGATCAGATGGAGCGTCAGGTAATCTGAGTAAATTTTTCCCTATGATTAACCAGCTCTTAATGACAACATTTCTTATCTTACAACTGTGACATGAAGAGGGAGCTGTAGCTCTTCTGAGACACAGTTCTGCAAGAACCAGCTTATCCACGCTCTCCGATCTCGTGTCTGTTTCTCTTTCTCTCTCCCTCTCTTGCGCTGCCCCTCATTCATTCACTCTTCCATCTTTTTGCCATTGTGCCAGCTCAATTTAAATGTATCTGCTCTGTATCTGTTCAAGTGGAGATAATCCATGCAAATCAGGAACAGTGGTTTTCAATGCCTGGTTCACAGAGAGGACTCAGCTTGAGGAGGTCACTCGTTCACAGCCGCTTCTCCCATTATATTTTTCCCCTTATTGCAGAACTGCTGTATGTATACAGTGACTGAAAGGACTCAATTTACTGCAACTGCTGCCTGGCTTTACTTACAACTTTTTTTTATAAAGGAACTTACCTCCATCTGTCTTTTCAAGGTAGGAAGTCTGATTCTTCTAAAGACGTGTGTAATGCCTCCACTGTCTGCTCATTATCAAATGTCACTTGAATGCTTTATATTGTTGCTGGCATTAGGCACAAATGCTGTGATTCCAGGTGCCTCACGCTTTTGTTACTTAACTGTATAGGTACAATTGTTTAAGTGCCGAGTAATTGTAATGTTTATTTTCCCTGCAGCCAGATTCAGTTTTACAATGCAATAAAGAGGATAGTGTCCACTCTCTAATATAGAAATACAAATCTCTATCAAGTTCCCCCTCTTAAAAAATAATATCTTTAGTATGTTTTAACTTATCATGTATTCTGGCCAATAATAGCCAAGGGTACAATTCAACCGTGCTATTTTTTTTTTTAACCTGGAACATTCCTGCAGCATTTTCTGTGGAAAAGAACTAACTGTTGAAATGTTTTTAACAAGAGCAAGAAAAGGATGGATTTTACTTCATTCTGCTGCAAAGCAGGAAACTGAAGGCCTTATAGCTAACAGGCCTGTCAAATAGATTTATTTTTCACAATTTATAAATTGTTACTAGGCTATGCAGAAGTATTACAATTAGTTAGGATTCATTACTGTCATTATACATGCTATTATTTATTGTTTTGAGATTGAAATTGCATTATAAAAAAGTTTGATGTAACAAGGCTAAAAATAAGCTTACATTTGTATAGCACTGTTTGATATCAATTTTTAAGACTGATTTCAATAGCCAAATGGTTATGTTTGGATTAAAAATGCATGTAAGAGGCTAACAAGACTTGACGATATACATGCTGATTTATGAATGCAATTCCTGGGCTTATATTACTTCATATGTGTTCCCTTGAAGTTGCTTGTAATGATATTTTAATCATTTCTTAGTCATTTCAATTTTAAAACATACTAAATTTCTTTGTAGAAATCTCTTTCTGATTAGTACAAATCTAATATTCCAGTTATAATTTAGATTTCGATAAACCCAATAAGTCTTTGAAAGCAGGCCTTATTAATATTATTTTACATTTATTACCTTATTTTTCTGGCAAGGTATGACATGTGGCTATGACAAGACTATTTAATCTCTTGTATAGTATAGAATTGAACATAAATAGTAAACAAAGTTGACAGTCCTGAAAAGAAGAAAAAATGATCCTCTGGTACACTGAATAGTTCTGATGACATAAATCTTAGTTTTCATCTTCTAGGTAGGTGCCTGTAGTTAGTGGAGTTCGAGGGAAAAAATTTATTATCCACATAAAATATCTCAGTGCCAAAAATGTGCAGTTCTTTTTTTCTTTTTGGTACAGAGTCTTCTATTTTAAAAATGCATTCTGATTTTTGAGTACAGTACAAGGCATGAAGCCTTGTCATTGTTAGCATAAAGAAGACATCTACACAAGTATTACTGTGCAGAGGGCAATCTTTCTGTCTTTGGCATTTGTTAGGTTACTGTACATAGAATTTAACAGATAAATACGTTCTGCTTTGTGGCATTTTAGTGATCCTATTGGTATGCAGGTTACTCTGCTAAGATAGCAACAGGAAGAAAAAGATATATGTTTTATAGCAGTGGGTAATAAAAGCCCTCCACAGTGAGAAAAGAGGAATATGACTTATTTCTTACACAGTAATTAGAATTTCTTTAAAACTCTTTGAAATACAGAATGATAAAATAAACTGAGGCTTCCCAAGAAGGACTAATTGAATTTATCTATTCAAATCATGTTGTTCCCCATGAATATCGTCTTCCCAGACGCTGTCACTGGAGGATTCCATTCACATCTTCAATATTACCAGGGAGGAAAGAAAGGCTCTGCGACTAACGGTAGAGGGTGATTCTTTCATATTTACAGTGACTTTGAGAGAAGCAACCGACACTTGAAAACCTTAACAGATGGAAAGGTGTGTGGGATTGCCTGGTTGTTTGAACTTGAAACTAGTGTGAAACTGAAGGATGCCCTTTCAGAACAAAGGAACGCCATGTAATACTCTTCAGCAGTCAAGCTGAGGATAGACATAAAAAGTGGTCAGGGAGATCTTTTGGGGACAGAGAAAATGCAAACAAGGCGTTCTCTTTTCAACTAAATTACTAGTATTTGATAGGTATGACGGCATTCCCCCCATGGAGTTTCAAACCATCATTTCACAGAGTTATTTCAAAAGCATGTATTTTAGAGACTTTCATATTTGTTTGCAAACCTCCTAGGAAACTCTCCAAAGACCTAACATGTATGCCTTAAGTTAGGTTTTACTGTGCATCCTAAATAAAATGGTCACAGCTTTCAATTCCCCTGGGTTTCTTTTGCTTCATCCGTAAACTTGCCATTCCTCTAGTAACTCATTCAAGCAACTGTTCAAGATAAGTTACATTTTATTCCATTTTAGTATGCCTTGCAGCAGAATGTATAGAACTAGTAAGCCTTGTAGCTGTATATAACACCATGTTGTTATTCCCACCTGGCTCTTTTCTGCTGGTTTTACTGAGTACAGTTAAAAAGATAAATTATCATCTTAAAAGGATGCTATAGTGGGTGTTAATAAGTTCTCTGTAACTTCAGAAGTGTTTAGTGGGGCCAAAGAAACTTGCAACCCTGCCTGAGGGAAACGATGTGTTTCATCAGCAGACATTTAACACTTATATCATCTGTAGACATGAAAAATTTTCTCAGAAACTATTGTATCATACCGTATTTATTTTCTAAATCATGAAACTCATTGCTGTGTATGAATTAAATGTAATATTAAGTGAAAACTCAGCAGATGCTAATTATCTCTTCTGTCTTAATCTGTACAACACTAAGAGGTCAATGGAACCATCATACCCATTTCCTAGATAGAAACATTGAGGTTTAGAGAAGTTAAATAACTTAGCCAAGGCCACAAAGTTGTAATAGAACTGAGCTTTGAACCCATTTACTTTGATACCAGTGTTGAAACATCACACAATAAGACCTTCCTGACTAATTAGCTCAGATAACTAAATACAATAAGAACACCCTTCCAACTCATAGCAAAAACATTACTATCTGTCCATTTGTAGTCTTGGTTCAAGTATCTGATTCCGATTTTTCAACTCGTCACATCACTTCACTCCTGTCTGTATTATCATTATAACAGAGATATGTTTTTTTTAAGTATTTTCATTTAATACATGACAGAAATTGTTACTCTTGCAGAACATTAGTCCTTTACCCCAAGGAGTTAAGAACTAAAACAGATCTATAACTGACTGAATTGTCTACTGACAGCCTTTGAAGCACTATCCCCACCCCCTCCCCCAACACCTGTTTTGTCCTCCCTGTCTAAAGAACAAGATTGACATCTCTTTATATGTTTGGAATTTTTCACTGGTGTAAAGTGCTTGGTAATGATGGAAATTAACCTGAGGCTTTACCTAACTACCTTTTCTTGCAACTCCATTGAAGTTCTGGTAACAATTAAAGTTTTCATACAAACAACTGTACCCTTCAGAAAAAATATCTTCCTCTATCTTGTCATCTTTCTTCAGAATCTCTTCGGTAGTGAAAAGAAGCCCTTTTCCTTGTCTTTCTTTCCATGGGCACATATGAATGAAAATTTCCCCGGTTGAAATACACCAGTGCATTCCAAAAGCAGATAAAGATCACAAATGAAGTGAAAATCCATCTTTAAATGATGAGACTCTGTCTGTCCTTGAGTCAGAAAGTACTGTTTCCTTCGGGAGAAATGAGCAAGAACAGGTCCGTACCAGGAAGCATTTGTGGCTTTAGCTTTCTCCATTTATTCCAAATAGCTTGAATACTCTCCTGCTATTCCTAACCCCACCCCTCCCATGAAAGAAGATGAACTATTATGCATGGAACTCATAGAAACCTAATTTAAAGACTGTGCTTATTTTACCTTTGAATATCAAATATGTAATGTAAACAAAAATTTGAACAAGATTACCACTTAACCAAGTGGCAGAAATGTGGAGAAATGGAGTCAGTAGCTACTAAGCCAGTTATACGTTTCTCTAGTAACAAATGAAAAAAAAAAAAAAAAAACTGATGCCATTCCATGATACCAGCATACTTTTAAAATCTTATTTGAAGTATCAAGCAGATGGACTGTCCTATATAACCAGAACCCCTATCTGCTGGCAGGCAGAAAGTCTGAGAACCTATCTTTGAAGTTATTTTAAAATATCAATTTTGCCTGGATTAGCTAAGTGAGACATAGACCATTGGTACAGGAAAGGTTGAGAATTAATTTAAATTTGAGCTTACCCTTCCATCATCTCTTGCTGAGCAAGTTCTTAGCCTGTGAGACATTTCTTTCAGATTTTATTTCTCTATTTCTTGGTTGATATTCTTACCTTAAAAAAAAAAAAGGAGGTGGCAGGAAGAGAACAGGGTATGGTGGTTATGGGCTATGTTTTGATGTAAACATTCAGAGGAGTTAAAAGTGACCTAAAACCATTTGAAGGCTATGTCTCTCACTACTAAATTTGTCAGCTGCATAACTGAATTTTCTGTCTGAAAGGTGTTAATTTCCTAAAATAAAAAGTAAAATCAAAAGATCGTCCTCATTCTGGAATGTTTGTGAGAAAGGCAAAAAATATTCAGATAACTTATTTCTTAAATATATTAGTAATAGATTTGGACTGAAGAGTTATCAACATATCCAGGCTCAAAAATAAAACCTCTCCTAGCTTTTAAGAGCCAAATTTAAAAAGCAAAGCCAAAATTTGTAAAAAGTCTTAAACCAGGGTTGGAAAGTCTGGTATGTTTGCTTATAGATGTTGTCATATATGTTATTTTCCTATCAATCCTCTCCCAGAAATATTAATCAAGTGGCCTTCCCACAGTCACTGAGAAATTTTCCTTATGTATTCCCAGAACCTACAGGTTACACGATATAAATCAGCTTCTGTACTGTTTTCTTATATTCCCCTGGTTGTTTTTTGGGTCATATTCTTGTATTTCAAGTAGCTTATAAACTATTTAAGGATAAAAATTATCCTTAATCTTTGTCCTTAACACACCTGACTCAGTGTGAAAATCAAAAGGTATTCTTGATTAATACTTGAATGGCTCAGTGATTTAAAAAAAAAAATCTAGTTATCTTAGTTGATATATATGCTGCTGTTGCTGCTAAGTCACTTCAGTCGTGTCCGACTCTGTGCAACCCCATAGACGGCAGCCCACCAGGCTCCTCTGTCCCTGGGATTCTCCAGGCAAGAATACTGGAGTGGGTTGCCATTTCCTTCTCCAATGCAAGCATGCATGCTAAGTCGCTTCAGTCATGTCTGACTCTGTGCGACCCTATGGACAGCAGCCCACCAGGCTCCTCTGTCCACAGGATTCTCTAGGCAAGAATACTGGAGTGAGTAGGTTGCCATTTCCTTCTCCAAGTTTATATATATATATATATATATATATATATATATATACATACACACATAAATATATATTTAAATATATATATTTAAAATAAATATATATAAAATAAATATAAATATATTTATAATATATATATATTTAAAAATTTGTTTCAAGGGCAAAGAGAGGGACATCCATCCATTCAAAACATTTCTTAAGACCTAGCTATATTCTGGACACTGGGCCTCAGACAGCATATAAAAGTTTACCCATGCTCACTTTTAAAAATAGCAACAGAAAAAGAGATAATTTCAATAGATAAGATTACATGTACACATATATATAGAATTTCTCATTTTCAGAAGTTAGAGAAGCAACTAGTGAAAGAACTAAGGTGAAAAATCTGGGCAGGAAGAGAATGAAAAAGGGAAAATAAGGCAACACAGAAGGCAGGTGGTAGAGGAATGGAGAAGGGAGAGGGAACTTGTGACATGAGGAGAGAGGGGTGTAGAAGATGTTCAAGAATTCAAACCTTGGCATTTCTCATTAACCACAGTTTACAGCTTTTTAACTTCTGTCATTAAATCTTCATACACTATAACTGGAATAGAAATTGTAATTAATCTCAAAGAGAAGTTATTCTTTGGCCTAAAGCTTTGGCTTCCTGGGAATGAACGTACTAAGTGGGGTTGGGGTCCTAAGTAAGGATGAAAGCAAAGAGGATATAAGGCAGCGTTTAATGCCACCTCTAAAGTAGTCAGCCTGGTAAGAAATCCCACAAAGGAAGCTTACAACCTTGAATCAAATTCTAAAGAAGTACGCCAAATCCAGTCTTACCCAGCAGACATTGACACCTAAGCAGGGTAGAGATGGAGCCTATCGAGGAATGGGTTTCAAGACACCTTGAAAAGTGTGATTGTCAGCCCGTGCACTTCTGAAAAAAGGCTGGGATGCATGGAATTGGACACCAGCTTCAGAAAGCATTGTTAGCAGAAATAAAACAGGAAAAGCAGTTTGGGGTTCACCACCTGAGTAAGAAGCAGGACTCCCTTCTGGGTGTGAGGATCCAAGGAAGATAAAAATCTATTTCCTCAGAAGATTTAAAGTAAAGACACTGAAATCATGGCTGAAGCTCCAGCTGGGGTACTCTGGCCTCTTGCTAGAGGCATTTTCTTGTGTCAGCTCATAGTCACTTCATTTTTTGGTCCTTAGCCATGGAGATGTTAAAAATGATTTGCGAAATTCTTCTGATTAGCATGTGAAAGTCATTGCATTCTGGCTAGGGAGATTTTGTTGGATTCAGAGAGGGATAGAGCCATCTGCAGATGACTGTGGAAGCATTATTTCTAACGGAGGCAAGAGATATAGGACTGTGGTTTAAAGTCTACATCCTTTACTGGAAGACAAAAATCAAAGGCACTTAAAAATCATGTGAATTGAGTTTACAGAGGAAGCAGAAACAGAAAGATCACAGGCTTCAGACAGGTAGAACTGGGTTGGGATCCCAGCTAATGGGAATATTATTTAGTTTCTCTGAGTTTCAGCTTCCTCATCTATAAACTGGAAATAAAAATATGCACTTCTCAGATTTGCAGTGAAAATGGAAAGGATATCTCCTGTATGTCTCAAGCAATGCTGACCTTATGGAAGACATTTAACAGTACTTCCTCATGTACATTTTGTTTTCTGTCCAAAACCATCAAATTTCCATTACTCTGGATTCCACTCAGAGACACATGTATTTAAACGCTTCATGGCTTAGTTTTAATTTGTAGCTAAGAAAAGAGATTCATGGGGCAACAGAGCACTGATCCGGTTATTGACACAGTATCTGAGGACAGTCAGACTTAAAATTCTCATCTGAGGCTGATTATAGCCATGAATAGCAAATTCTTAAGTAAAGACGCTACCTATGCAAGGGATTATATTTATACTTCTGATTAAAATTAATATTTCACCTACCTCTGCTGACCCAGGTCCTGATTTAATATCCTTAAGGCTTGATGCCTAATGGCCAGCATGTGTTAATTTCTACAGCTCTTAAAATGGCATGTCTGTTAGAACTCAGTCATGCTAATGATAGTAGCTAACTACAGAGCTCGCTGAATTTCCTTTTGAGTAAGATCTGTGAAGGCCACTCTGCGAGTTCCCAGTATCCAAGTTCAAAATTGAGAACTTTTGGAAGTGTTGACTATGAATTAGTCAAATATAAAATCCATTCAAGAGGATTTTAAGTTCTTTTTTTTTTTTTACTTCTGTGTGTGAAGTGAGGACAGAACACATATCAGAAGAAAAGAAGCAAGAGAACATGGAAAAAACTCAAGAGGGTATTTCACAGCTTTGTAAGGTTTTTTCTGATTTCTTTGGAAACTATGTAAATGAATTCCTTAAACACAGACTATCATTGATTTTTTCCAATATTCATTGATTCCCTCGTCATTGCTTCATGTACGTGATCTCCCAAAACATCTAGTATCGACATTTCTCTCCATCAACTCCGTCCCCAATTCATTATAAGTATATCATTAAACCCTGTTTAATTTCCTATGAAAGATTATATTAAGTGCACTTTAAGTGTAATTATGTCAATGGTGGAAGATAAACATGTATTAGGCAGTGCAAAATGCTGATTATCTGTCAGGGTAAATCTGTTTATTTCAGATATAGCAATCGGACAACCTCCTGGTGTTAATCGAGAAGGCACATCTTTGTGCCAGGTAGTGTTTGGTGGGGTTCTGACAGCAAAATGCTATCAAAGGCCCCCGCTGTGGCATAATCCTCATCATATATAAACTTACATACATGTGTATCTATGTAATAAAATGCAGACATGTGGATCATGAGTTTTAGACACATGTGCCTCAACACTTTTACTTTGGTGTTTTTGCACACATCGAAAATGATATGTAATTTGAGAAGCACCAACATCCAGTTTGCATTAACATGAATGGCTTGAGAAAGGGCAGAGTGGATTTCAGGATTAGGCTGTGTTTTAGTTTGTGCATAGGGCAGGCTTTGCCCTCAGTAATGTCAGCTCAGTACTATTTTTATTAATCCACAGAAAAAGGAAAGAGGTGGTACAAAGGAGGGGAATCGGGAAAGGGAGGTTGGTATAGGATGTTCAACTGATTCTCAAAGCAAGCATGCTTCTTTTATTCTTTTTTCCTTAAGATAGTACTTTCTAAATATATCCTAGAAACACTGCTGACTGCCAGCTGCTATTGGGCACAAATTTCCCTATAATGAGATAAAACATCATCAGGAAGTCAACATACCACACGTGCCATGGCTGAATTTTACCAGGTTTTCATGCAGCAGAAAATGAATCGAAATGAAAATGAATTGAATATTCAGGCACCGTTTGCGAAGCCCTCTGAAAAATAATTTTGTCTGACTTTATTACATTGTGATCATTTCCTGAATGCCATAAAATGCTGAGTAGAATAATAAAAATTGATATGTATATTGACATTTCAGTTTTTCTAAATAGAAGCTGAGAAAATATAAACAGCATTTGGTCTTTGCAACTCTCTCGACTAACTATTCGTATGCTGACTAATTCACTTACTCTCAGATACCTCATTCAGCCTTAATATAAATGTCTTCTGAAATAATTTCTCCCCAGTAGATTATGCTCATCTACAGTTTGATTCAGAATTTACATGTGTAGTTTGCATATTTTTGCATCAGAGTGTCTGCTTTAAATTAGATAAAGGTCACTGTCATTCATAATCAAGAAGAAGGTGGATTAAAGGTCACAATTCAATAAAAAAATATGATTAGATGTAGAGGTTTGTTCATGTGATTCAATATCATTGGATAAGTGGAAATCATGAGCCAACAAATTAACCTCAATGTAATGGGTGACTTGCTTCACTGGTATCAAAAATATTCACAGACGTTTTTTTCCCCCCGTGTATAACTTATTTGTCTCTATGAAGCAAAGACAGTCAATTCTGTTAATATTTTTACCAGGAAGTGTCTTTCATAATGTTATTTGGTTTTAGGAGTGACATAAATGACAAATTTATCTGCAAAATAAAGTAGTAAGTTATAATGAATTAATAATAGACAGATGTGGATTAGAAAGTCTCTGGGGACCCATGGTTGCTTCTACCATTTTTTCCCTGAGGTGGTTCTTACTGACTGACTCTTTTTAAAGAATGGAGCTGCCACAGCACATTCCTTCTTTTACATACTATTTTATTCCTCACATGGACACTTAAGAGCCTCGTTAAACCCTTCCAAATCTTGACATCTATCTACGCAGCATTTCTATCTGTGATTAGAACGCATTAAGGATAAAGTAAATGTAGTCAGTGGCAGACAGTTAGACTTTTTCAACTTGTACTTTTTAGGGTATACTTGACAATGACTCGAAGAAAGGGGAAGAAACTGAAAACAAACATGCTGAGCTGCAGTGTTTATTTTGTCCATAGATCAATCTGAATATTGAAGGAATAATTGATGAATAATTTGTCTTTAGAGGCTTGATTTAAGTACTGAGGTATTAGTATCAATATTGACTGTAACAGAAATCACTATTAATACCAAAAAGTAGAATCTGATTTCTTCAGCATATAACATTTCTCTTCTTTTTCAAATATCCACTTGACTTAAGGGAAACTCTTATTTTTTTCCTTAATTGCTTATCCACTCTATTCGCTATATTGACATCCTAGAATAGAATAACTGACCAAAGGAAAAAACAAAAAAGAAACAGAAAGGTATATGAAGAGGTACCTCATTTTTAAAACACATTGTTTATTTTTCCAAAGAAAATCAAACTTTTTTGTGTGGGAACTATAAAGGTTAAATGGTTAAAGCAGATTATAATTAGTTAATTTTGTTAAACATATACTGGATCAATTTTACATTATTTTAATTACCTTTTGGAATAAATGGTTTGGTGAACAAATTCACTTGATGTTCATGATCAAACAAAATTACCTTTCCTCTGGGTAGGCTTAAGTTTCACAAAATGATTTGGAAACGACCTCCTTTGCTTTCATCTAAAAATATCTTTGGATTTAGAAAATGATTAAAGTTGGATATATTGTATTTTAAGCCAATCATATTTTACCATTTTCATAGCTTATTCTTTCTTTAAAGAGAAATATAATGAAGCTTCACTAAACAGATATTCCCCCTTTGAGGAGACTCTTGGAATTCATGCAATATCATAGTATTTGTAAGGCTGATTCAACTCACTTCAGCCACAAGACATGTATTTTATTCTGGTAAGTTCATGATGTTTTGCTGACAGGATACAGGAATGAAAGCTGGATAACCATTAAATGTCATGATCATGGCCAAATCAAAGATATTCTGATTATGTCTCTGCAATGTGTGTGCACGTGTGTGCGTGAGTATACCTATACTCACATCTATAATATAAATAGGCAATCCCTGAATAGTAAATACTAGATCCCAAATATTTGAGTAGTACATAAGAAATCCACATAACTATCTTTTATCTACCCCAATTTAGGGTATCCCTGGAGCAACTTGAGAGAATGGAAATATAATTTGCGCCGTATTTTGTCAACATGAAGTTAGCAAATTAATCTAGTACACAGATATAGTTCTCTCTCTCTCTGTCTCTCTCTCTCTGCTTACAGAAATTGTTCTCAGAGGTGATTTTGCTTCCCTGAGGATATTAGCAATATCTGGAGACATTTTTTGGTTTGGGTTCGATCCCTGAGTTGGGAAGATCATCTGGAGCAGGGCATCGCAACCCACTTCAGTACTCTAGCTCGGAGAATCTCATGGACAGAGGACCCTGGCAGGCTACCATCCATATGATCACATAGAATTGAACATGACTGAAGCGACTTAGCATGCATCACTTATCATTCAGTGCACAGATGTATTTTCATGTTGTTGTTTAGTCTCTAAGTTGTACCTGACTCCTTTGTGACCTCATGGACTGCAGTCCATCAGGCTCCTCTGTCCATGGGATTTCCCAGACAAGAATACTGGAATGGCTTGCTGTTTCTTCCTCCAGAGGATCTTCCTGACCCAGGGGTTGAACCCATGTCTCTTGCGTTGGCATGTGAGCCACCAGGGAGGCCCCAGAAATGCCAGGCTGGATGAAGCACAAGCTGGAATCAAAATTGCTGGGAGAAATATCAATAACTTCAGATACGCAGATGACACCACCCTTATGGCAGAAAGCTAAGAGGAACTAAAGAGCCCCTTAATGAAAGTGAAAGAGGAGAGTGAAAAAGCTGGCTTAAAACTCAACATTCAAAAAACTAAGATCATGGCATCTGGTCCCATCACTTCATGGCAAATAGATGGAGATACAATGGAAAAAGTGACAGACTTCATTTTGGGGGCTCCAAAATCACCGCAGATGGTGACTACAGCCATGAAATTAAAAGACGCTTACTCTTTGAAAGTAAAGCTATGACCAACCTAGATTGCATACTAAAAAGCAGAGACGTTACTTTGCCAACAAAGGTCCGTCTAGCTAAAGCTATGGATTTTCCAGTAGTCATGTATGGATATGAGATTTGAACCACAGAGAAAGCTGAGTACAAAAGAAGAATTAATGCTTTTGAACCATGGTGTTGGAGAAGATTCTTGAGAGTCCTTTGGACTGCAAGGAGATCAAAGCAGTCAGTCCTAAAGGAAATCAGTCCTGAATATTCATTGGAAGGACTGATGTTGAAGCTGAAACCAATGCTTTGGTCATCTGATGCAAATAACTGACTCATTGGAAAAGACCCTGGTGCTGAGAAAGATTGAAGGCAGGAGGAGAAGGGGATGACAGAAGATGAGATGGTTGGATGGCATCACTGGCTTGATGGACATGAGTTTGAGCAAGCACCAGGAATTGGTGATGGACACGGAAGCCTGGTGTGCTGCAACCATGGAGTCGCAAACAGTGGGACATAGCTGAGCAACTAAACTCAATCGAACTGTCCTATTAAAACTTGTTATTAAATAAAAGTAAGCTTACCTCCAGAAATACCATTAAGGGTGTTTGGGTTTAGCTTAAATAACACTTAGGATACTACTTCAGGCATTGTGGGTTAAATATATAAATTGTAGTTACTGACTTAAAAGCATAACTGTTTAAAAAAAATTGAGTTATAATCATTTGTAAGTAGGGGGTCTGTTTGCATATTTATTTATATCTGCATAGCTAGCTGTATTTAAAACATAATCATATGTTTATGAAACATGGCATGATTGCATGTACATATATATTTTTAATAAGGTATACATTTTAATGAAGACATTCTAAGATAGTATCATGAATATACACATGTACCTAAATGAAGAACATTTTCACATTTACATCATTAAATTTTCCAGACTCTAAAGACTGTTTATAGTTAATTTGCAAAATATTGTATTTGTAATGAAATAAGCGAAGTCCTTTCTACCTCTAAAGAATATAGATTCCTAATGAAATACTGTTATTTTTATGTTTTCTTGATATCTGTGTTTTGGGTTATGAATATGGTCAATAGCAGTATCAAATTATGAAAATACGTGGGGCCTCCCTGGTGGCTCACCTACCAACGCAGGGGACCCAGGTTCAATCCCCAGGTCAGGAAGATCCTCTGGAGAAGGAAATGGCAACCACTTCCTTATTCTTGCCTGGGAAATCTCATGGACAGAAGAACCTGGCGGATTGCAGAACATGGGGTTAGAAAAGAGTCAGACATGGCTTAGTGACTAAACAATATGAAAATACATCTGTACATTCAATAATAAGTGAAGCTTGCTAAGTTACTTCAGTCGTGTTTGTCTCTGTGTGACCCTATGAACTGTAGCATGCCAGGGTCCTCTGTCTATGAGATTCTCCAAGCAAGAATACTGGAGTGGGTTGCCATGCCCTCATCCAGGGTATCTTCCCTCCCACATCTCTTATGTCTCCTACGTTGGCAGATGGGTTCTTTGCCTCTAGCACCATCTGGAAAGCCCAGTAAGTGACAAATTAACTTTTTCATTGATATTAATCAATGAGAGTGAAAAACTATCTTTTACATTAGTTGTTACACATTTCAACAGTAATATTGATTACTCTGCATCTTGGCAATGACAATTTATTATTCCTTGAAGAGAAAGAGTGCAAAAAAAATCTGACAAATCTGATTAATAAACATTATTGTTAAGGGGCTAATTTGGGTAAATAATGTTTACTTCAATAGAGCTTAAAAATTAAGAATACATCTTTAGAACAAGAAAAATTTACATTCCATTTCTGACTCTACCACTTATAAGATGTGAGACTTTAAACAATTTCTTTAACCTCTAAGCCAAATGTTCATCTGTAAAATGGGTATAACACTGATATTTATTAATACCTACTTCATATGGTTTTTCTTTAAAGAGAAATGAAATTATATAAAAAAGAATTTTTATGTGTCCATAGACACATAAGTTAGTTCAATAAATGGTGTCTCTTCTACAATAGTAGTAGATGCAGAGGTGACCATCTTAGTAATGATAGCAGTGGTTCAGTTCAGTCGCTCAGTCGTGTCCGACTCTTTGTGACCCCATGAATCACAGCACTCCAGGCCTCCCTGTGCATCACCATCTCCTGGAGTTCACTCAGACTCATGTCCATCAAGTCAATGATCCCATCCAGCCATCTCATCCTCCACCGTCCCCTTCTCCTCCTGCCCCCAATCCCTCCCAGCATCACAGTCTTTTTCAATGAGTCAACTCTTCACATGAGGTGGCCAAAGTACTGCAGTTTCAGCTTTAGCATCATTCCTTCCAAAGAAATTCCAGGGCTGATCTCCTTCAGAATGGACTGGTTGGATCTCCTTGCAGTCCAAGGGACTCTCAAGAGTCTTCTCCAACACCACAGTTCAAAAGCATCAATTCTTCGTCAGTCAGCCTTCTTCACAGTCCAACTCTCACATCCATACATGACCACTGGAAAAATCATAGCCTTGACTAGACGAACCTTTGTTGGCAAAGTAATGTCTCTGCTTTTGAATATGCTATCTAGGTTGGTCATAACTCTCCTTCCAAGGAGTAAGCCTCTTTTAATTTCATGGCTGCAATAACCATCTGCAGTGATTTTGGAGCTCAAAAAAATAAAGTCTGACCGTGTTTCCCCATCTATTTGCCATGAAGTGATTTGACCGGATGCCATGATCTTAGTTTTCTGAACATTGAGCTATAAGCCAACTTTTTGACTCTCCCCTTTCACTTTCATCAAGAGGCTCTTTAGTTCCTCTTCACTTTCTGCCACATAAGGGTGGTGTCATCTGCATATCTGAGGTTATTGATATTTCTCCCGGCAATCTTGATTTCAGCTTCTGCTTCCTCCAGCCCAGCATTTCTCATGATGTACTCTGCATATAAGTTAAATAAGCAGGGTGACAATATACAGCCTTGATGTACTCCTTTCCAAATTTGGAACCAGCCTGTTGTTCCATGTCAGTTCTAACTGTTGCTTCCTGACTTACATACAGGTATCTTAAGAGGCAGGTCTGGTGGTCTGGAATTCCCATCTCTTTCACAATTTTCCACAGTTTATTGTGATGCACACAGTCAAAGACTTTGGCATAGTCAATAAAGCAGAAATAGATGTTTTTCTGGAACTCTCTTGCTTTTTCCATGATCCAGCAGATGTTGGCAATTTGATCTCTGGTTCCTCTGCCTTTTCTAAAATCAGCTTGAACATCTGGAAGTTCATTGTTCATGTATTGCTAACGCCTGGCTTGGAGAATTTTAAGCATCACTTTACTAGCATGTGAGATGAGTGCACTTGTGTGATAGTTTGAGGATTCTTTGACATTGCCTTTCTTTGGGATTGGAATGAAAACTGACCTTTTCCAGTCCTGTGGCCACTGCTGAGTTTGCCAAATTTGCTGGCATATTGAGTGCAGCACTTTCACAGCATCATCTTTCAGGATTTGAAATAGCTCAACTGGAATTCCATCACCTCCACTAGCTTTGTTCATAGTGATGCTTTCTAAGGTCCACTTGACTTTACATTCCAGGATGTCTGGCTCTAGGTGAGTGATCACACCATTGTGATTAACTGGGTCATGAAGATCTTTTTGTACAGTTCTTCTGTGTATTCTTGCCATCTTTTCTTTCACAACAAATCTTTGTTGTGACGAGACAAACTACCGAGCAACATACACTCACATGACATCTGTGGTGCCCTGACTCGGATTTAACCTGGCTGAAACAACCTCTGCATGGAAGAGGCCAAGCACAGCAGGAGCCCAACTCAATGAAGCTCCCGTGCTACAAGCGGAAGGCAAAGAACCCAGCGCAGCGGAAGGCCCATTGTGCTGGAAACCGGGACAGCAAAAAACGAACTCAGCAGAAAGCTCACACAGCCCAGTCTCAGATTACAGAAGACCTCCGGTTAAGGTAAGAAGTCCTCGCTCCTATGGCTGGAGGGACCTTTACAATCTCTCGTTTCTTGTTTCCTCCAACCTCCCGTGAAGAGGAGGGTGGCAGGAGGCACAGTTGAGGGACTCTGGAGAGGCTACTCTTCAGCACATCCGAAAGGCGGTATCTGCTGAGCCCCAGATAGCTGGCCCGTGTTACCCAAGCCGGTGGGGGTTCTTCTGTCCTTTCTCTTCTCTGCCAAGGATCAGACCAATAAAACTGTGAGCACCGGTGAGATATTTAGCAAATTCTCTGGTGGGCTATGAAAGAGATTCCTTGGCACATTTTTCCCACTGCTTTTTCCTCCTGTCCTTCAGCTCTCTCCCAGGATTCAAGCCCGGCCAAAACTAATGAAACTCAGGCTCTGATGTCTCATTGCAAAAATTCATTGAGAGACAAAGCCATAAGAGGTGGATTTGTTAGGATCCAGAGAGAAGCCACTCTTCAGGGTGTGAACCGTTGCCGAGGGCAAGGGCTGGTGCCATGGTATTAGGCCTGGCTAGGTTTTGTGAGGGGGTGGAATTCATATGCTAATGAGTGAGAGGATCATCCCAGCCATTGGGGAACCACCCACTCCTCCCTCTTTTGACCATGCCTTGGAGCTGTCCTACCAACTCTGGGTGTTATGTTGGCTTATAAATTGGGGATTAAGGTTTACTTGAATCATCTTCATTGAGTTAGGCACAGCCTTGTCTAACTCAATGAGTTAGACACAGCCTTGTCTAACTCAATGAGTTAGACACAGCCTTGTCTAACTCAATGAGTTAGACACAGCCTTGTCTAACTCAATGAGTTAGACACAGCCTTGTCTAACTCAATGAAACTAAGCCATGCCCGTGGGGCAACCCAAGACGGGCGGGTCACGGTGGAGAGATCTGACAGGATATGGTCCCCTGTTGAAGGGAATGGCAAACCACTTCAGTATTCTTGCCTTGAGAACCCCATGAACAGTATGAAAAGGCAAAATGATAGGATACTGAAAGAGAAACTCCCCAAGTCAGTAGGTGCCCAATATGCTACTGGAGATCAGAGGAGAAATAACTCCAGAAAGAATGAAGGGATGGAGCCAAAGCAAAAACAATACCCAGCTGTGGATGTGACTGGTGATAGAAGCAAGGTCCGATGCCGTAAAGAGCAATATTGCATAGGAACCTGGAATGTCAGGTACATGAATCAAGGCAAATTGGAAGTGGTCAAACAAGAAATGGCAAGAGTGAATGTCGACATTCTAGGAATCAGCGAACTGAAATGGACTGGAATGGGTGAATTTAACTCAGATGACCATTATATCTACTACTGAGGGCAGGAATCCCTCAGAAGAAATGGAGTGGCCATCATGGTCAACAAAAGAGTCCAAAATGCAGTACTTGGATGCAATCTCAAAAACGACAGAATGATCTCTGTTCGTTTCCAAGGCAAACCATTCAATATCACAGTAATCCAAGTCTGTGCCCCAACCAGTAACGCTGAAGAAGCTGAAGTTGAACGGTTCTATGAAGACCTGCAAGACCTTTTAGAACTAACACCCAAAAAAGATGTCCTTTTCATTATAGGGGACTGGAATGCAAAAGTAGGAAGTCAAGAAACACCTGGAGTAACAGGCAAATTTGGCCTTGGAATACGGAATGAAGCAGGGCAAAGACTAATAGAGTTTTGCCAAGGAAATGCACTGGTCATAACAAACACCCTCTTCTAACAACACAAGAGAAGACTCTAGACATGGACATCACCAGATGGTCAACACCAAAATCAGATTGACTATATTCTTTGCAGCCAAAGATGGAGAAGCTCTATACAGTCAGCAAAAACAAGACCAGGAGCAGACTGTGGCTCAGACCATGAACTCCTTATTGCCAAATTCAGACTTAAATTGAAGAAAGTAGGGAAAACCACTAGACCATTCAGGTATGACCTAAATCAAATCCCTTATGATTATACAGTGGAAGTGAGAAATAGATTTAAGGGCCTAGACAGATAGATAGAGTGCCTCATGAACTATGGAATGAGGTTCGTGACATTGTACAGGAGACAGGGATCAAGACCATTCCCATAGAAAAGAAATGCAAAAAAGCAAAATGGCTGTCTGGGGAGGCCTTACAATTAGCTGTGAAAACAAGAGAAGCGAAAAGCAAAGGACAAAAGGAAATATATAAACATCTGAATGCAGAATTCCAAAGAATAGCAAGAAGAGATAAGAAAGCCTTCTTCAGCGATCAATGCAAAGAAATAGAGGAAAACAATACAGTGGGAAAGACTAGAGATCTCTTCAAGAAAATTAGAGATACCAAGGGAACACTTAATGCAATGATGGGCTCAATAAAGGACAGAAAATATATGGACCAGCAGAAGATATTAGGAAGAGATGGCAAGAACATACAGAAGAACTGTACAAAAAAAGATCTTCATGATCAGTTTATCACAGTGGTGTGATCACTCACCTAGAGGCAGACATCCTGGAGTGAGAAGTCAAGTGGGCCTTAGGAAGCATCACTACGAACAAAGCTAGTGGAGGTGATGGAATTCCAGTTGAACTATTTCAAATCCTGAAAGATGATTCTGTGAAAGTGCTTCCCTCAATATGTCAGCAAATTTGGAAGCTCAGCAGTGGCCACAGGACTGGAGAAGGTCTGTTTTCATTCCAATCCCCAAAAAAGGAAATGCAAAAGAATGCTCAAAGTACCACACAACTGCACTCATTTCACACGCTAGTAAAGTAATGCTCAAAATTCTCCAAGCCAGGCTTCAGCAATACATGAACCGTGAACTTCCTGATGTTCAAGCTGGTTTTAGAAAAGACAGAGGAACCAGAGATCAAATTGCCAACATCCGCTGGATCATGGAAAAAGCAAGAGAGTTCCAGAAAAACATCTATTTCTGCTTTATTGACTATGCCAAAGCCTTTGACTGTGTGGATCACAATAACCTGTGGAAAATTCTGAAAGAGATGGGAATACCAGAACACCTGATCTGCCTCTTGAGAAATTTGTATGCAGGTCAGGAAGCAACAGTTAGAACTGGACATGGAACAACAGACTGGTTTCAAATAGGAAAAGGAGTTCGTCAAGGCTGTATATTGTCACCATTTATTTAACTTATATGCAGAGTACATCATGAGAAACGCTGGACTGGAAGAAACACAAGCTGGAATCAAGATTGCGGGGAGAAATCTCAATAACCTCAGATATGCAGATGACACCACCCTTATGGCAGAAAGTGAAGAGGAACTCAAAAGCCTCTTGATGAAAGTGAAAGAGGAGAGTGAAAAAGTTGGCTTAAAGCTCTACATTCAAAAAACGAAGATCATGGCATCCAGTCCCACCACTTCATGGGAAATAGATGGGGAAACAGTGGAAACAGTGTCAGACTTTATTTTTCTGGGCTCCAAAATCACTACAGATGGTGACTGCAGCCATGAAATTAAAAGACATTTACTCCTTGGAAGGAGAGTTATGACCAACCTAGATAGCATATTCAAAAGCAGAAACATTACTTTGCCAACAAAGGTCCATCTAGTCAAGGCTATGGTTTTTCCTGTGGTCATGTATGGATGTGAGAGGTGGACTGTGAAGAAGGCTGACTGCCGAAGAATTGATGCTTTTGAACTGTGGTGTTGGAGAAGACTCTTGAGAGTCCCTTGGACTGCAAGGAGATCCAAGCAGTCCATTCTGAAGGAGATCAGCCCTGGGATTTCTTTGGAAGGAATGATGCTAAAGCTGAAACTCTAGTACTTTGGCCACCTCATGCGAAGAGTTGACTCATTGGAAAAGACTCTGATGCTGGGAGGGATTGGGGGCAGGAGGAGAAGCGGACGACAGAGGATGAGGTGGCTGGATGGCATCACTGACTCAATGGACATGAATCTGAGTGAACTCCGGGAGTTGGTGATAGACAGGGAGGCCTGGCGTGCTGCGATTCATGGGGTCGCAAAGAGTTGGACACGACTGATCGACTGATCTTCTCTGAATTGAATCATCTTGGACCCAATTGATTTTAATTGGTTTACATTATACCCTTGGGCTATGTTATTCTTTCAAAGGTTGTGCTCTGCTCCCTTCCCTCCTGTTTCATGCTCTTTTCCTGAGCCCCATCCGGACCCACAAGGTTGCCTCTATGATCTTCTGGAGAGACAACCAGAAAATAGCTGGCCTTGGGAGGGAAATACTCTATAATATCCAACCTCCTAATCCTACCCAATTGGAGAAGGCAATGGCACCCCACTCCAGTACTCCTGCTTGGAAAATCCCATGGACAGAGGAGCCTATTAGGCTGCAATCCATGGGGTCGCTAAGAGTCGGACACGACTGATTGACTTCACTTTCACTTTTTACTTTCATGCATTGGAGAAGGAAATGGCAGCCCACTCCAGTGTTCTTGCCTGGAGAATCCCAGGGACGGGGGAGCCTGGTGGGCTGCCGTCTATAGGGTCACACAGAGTCGGACATGACTGTAGTGACTTAGCATCTGTGTATTCTTTCCATCTTTTCTTAATATCTTCTGCTTCTGCTTGGTCCATACCATTTCTGTCCTTTTTTGAGCACATTTTTGTATGAAATATTCCCTTGGTATCTCTAATCTTCTTGAAGAGATCTCTATTCTTTCCCATTCTATTGTTTTCCTCTATTTCTTTGCACTGAATGCTGAGGAAGGCTTTCTTATCTCTCCTTGCTATTCTTTGAAACTCTGCATTCAAATGGGTATATCTTTCCTTTTCTCGTTTGCTTTTCTCTTCTCTTCTTTTCTCAGCTATTTGCAAGGCCTCCTCAGATAGCCATTTTGCTTTTTTGCATTTCTTTTTCTTGGGGATGGTCTTGATTTCTGTCTCCTGTACAATATCCCTTACCTCCGTCCATAGTTCATCAGGCACTCTACCAGATCTACACTAGTCTGGCTCCACTTTCTTCTAACACTGTTATTTCTAATTTATTTATGTGCTCTAATCACCTGTTCCTCAGTTTTTAATTTTATTAAACTCTTTTTCACCTTAGGCACCATGATTATGAGACTTTGCAATAAATAATGATAAGAAAGGATAGAAAATACTACAATAAAAAATAAACTGATTTGATATAATTGGAATGGAATATACTGTCAAGGGATGCTTTCTGAAAAATGAGCACTTAAATCAAATAAAGGGGGAGGGCAGGCTTTATTCCAAGCTTTGATAATGGCAAATGCAAAGCCTCATACTCAACATCCCTAAGCTGAAAAAGAGTTTAATAAAAGTTAAAAACTGAGGAACAGGTGATTAGGACACATAAATAAATCAGAAATAATTTATTAGAAGTTAGAAGAAAGTGAAGCCAGACTATTGTAGCCCCTTTGGAGTAACTTTATGGCTTCTATCCTAAGTTCCAGGAGAAGCTACAGAAGAATTTAAGCACAGAGTAAGGCAAGGAGATTTGCTTTTTACAAAGATCTCTCTGACTTTGTTTGGGTCATATACTGGAAAGGAGTTAGATGTGGTGGTGGATCGACTTCAGAGGCAATTTCGGTAGAAGAGGCAAAAGACAGGGCTTCCCAGGTGGTGCTAGTTGTAAAGAACCCTCCTGCCACTGCGGGAGTCTCAAGAGATGTGGGCTGGATCCCTGGATTAGGAAGATCCCCTGGAAGAGGGCATGGCAACCCACTCCAGTACTCTTGCCTGGAGAATCAATGGAAAGAAGAGCTGGAAAGACTGCAGAAAATGTTGCAAATACTGTTGCAAATTGTCAGACATAACAGAAGCAACTTAGCATGCACACCTGCAGGCAAGAAATAAAGGTTATTTGACCTCATGTGGAGAAGGTAGAGACGGAATAAAAGAGAGGTTCAAAGGCATTTGGGAGGAAATATCAAGAGAATTTGATGATGGATTGAATGCGCTTTTGGAAAATGAATTATGGTGCCAAGCAAGACCCCCATTTTCTGGTATAACTAGATGAATTATTGAGAATGAGTTGGAGAAACTTTAAAGCAAAAGTTCAAATGCCTTGTTTTGGCCACAAAAATTTGAGAGGTAGAATCAATTGTTTAAATAATAGTAAAAACTACAAAAACTGTAAAGAGAATTTTTATATCATTTGGGTGAATATGTGGTGAATTTCCGATGGAAGTGAACACAGATTTGTTTTGTTTTCTTCAAAAGAATCGATCCATAACCACAATGTCAAATTTACCAGAAGGTCAATTTCAGCTCAGTCCACAAAAGAACTCTTCTGCAGGAACTAGACTATACAAAAAAAAAAGAAAGAAAAAGAGAAAGATTGCCTTGCTGCTGCTGCTAAGTCAATTCAGTCGTGTCTGACTCTGTGCCACCCCATAGACGGCAGCCCACCAGGCTCCCCCGTCCCTGGGACTCTCCAGGCAAGAACACTGGAGTGGGTTGCCATTTCCTTCTCCAATGCATGAAAGTGAAAAGTGAAAATGAAGTTGCTCAGTGGTGTCCGACCCTCAGCGATCCCATGGACTGCAGCCCACCAGGCCCCTCCATCCATGGGATTTTCCAGGCAAGAGTACTTGTTGCCATTGCCTTCTCCAGAAGATTGCCTTAGAAGGGGATAAGTAGTGATATTAGCAGAGATCAAAGTCTGAGAAGATATTTATGATATATTTTTTTAAAGATTTCTGCACTTTGTGGAAGACTGGACTTCAGTCTTTTTCAATACTATTGTGTTTAATTCCAGATATCAAGTTTTAATCCTTGAGAAGAAATCAAAGAAGATTTTCACTTAGGTCACCACATGTGTTTGGTAAACCATTTAATTGCTAGGTCACATTGCACCTCTGTACCAGGATGTCTATTGATCACATCAAGCAACTATTGGTTGCACACTGAAATGTTCGCTTCCCCTCTTGAGTTAGCAGAGGTCAACATCATACCAGAATTGGGTTGCAGAGGTTAGAAGCTGAGAGTTCTCTTCCATCATACCTAAACTCTCCTTTTACAAATGTTACTAATTCATTATGGCTTTCTTTCTTGCTGTGCTTAAACTTAGCTTCAAGCATCCTTCTCCGCCCAGCACTTCCAGACAATCAATACTCGCAGATTGGCATTGTCATTTAAGATGATATTCAACCCCGTTGTCATGAGTGCTCAACCCCATGACTCACAGCTCTTAAGGGTGTCTATCCTCACAGACTCCACAGGGAATAGAAAGCTGTGATGATTTCTTCTAAGCACACACAGAGCATCTTGCTGAGAATTAATACCACTTGCCAGCCAAAACAATCTTTTTTTCTTCCCCTTGATAGTGATTCTTTTTTTTTTTTTTTTTAACCCTGCAAAGCTTTGTGTATTAGAGATTTTGCAGCATGGTCTATATAAATATATGTAGTGGGGAGGAACACTATGTCTTTAAATTTGTCATGATATCTTGGTGTGTGATCCCACCTTAAACGGAGAGTGGGGAAAATATTGGCCACATAGCCAGGAATTTCATGGTAGGCCTGTATGTAATAAGAGCCAAAGATTTGAGTCCTTAGAGGGGACAAAAAGTTTGTTTTTCTTTTTCATAGATTTTAGTCTTCCGTAATAATTGTGAGCTTTGTGATTCTGGTTCAGGGATAGTATCTATCACATTAGAGTTCAATTTTAATAAGACAGTCTGTTAAAACTAGGGCACTGACTGATTAATAACTTGGTTCAAGTAGACTCATTCGGTCTCAGGAATAAGTGCTCTGTCTAGTTGATAAATTTCCACACTAAACACAAACATTGTTATTTGTCATATACTAACTGTTTTAATGGGCCATTCTTCATGATCTTTAACAACTATCAATTGATCTCTAGGACTCATGTTGCACTGCAATCCAACTATGTTCAAAGAATCTAAGTTTAAGTAAACAACAATACAAAATAATTTAAAAAATTAGTTTTCTCTAGGGATAGAAATATATTAAGCAAATAACAAAGATGTGAACAAAAAGCAGTGAATAAGGGCTGCTATTTTTCTCCACAGCAGAAATATAGTAATCAATCCAGACAGTTATATCTTCAGATCCTCAGGTTTTAATAAAGGTAAGTCTAAGAATTCTATTTAGACTTTCAGACCATTGCATCCTGAACCATCAGAAATAATCAGATATGCTTTAAATCAGCTGGGAGATAAACTGATCGATTCCATTCTTGTAAAACATAAACTCTATGGGTAGCTTAATTTTCACATTCATCATTTGTGATTATTTTTCCAGTTTCTTCTTGCCTAAAAAACTACATCAGACTCAGATTTCCCTTCAGCACACTGGCAGGCCTCGGCTACTCAATACAAATAAAACCCAAAATGCTTAGAAAGGAAATAAGTTGTTTTTTAAAGAGGTTCAGGACAAACACTTATGTCCTAAGAGTACAAAGGAATATGCTTACTTTTTATCAGATAGTCTCTGGTGGCAGCATTAGCACATCGATGTTTTATGCATTTCATACATAATGCTCCATGTGATTATAAAATCCAGACTGTAGAGCTGAATTAAGTTTGCTGAGAATGGAATGGGATGGGAGGATGAACATGTGCTATTGAGAAAAATCATCCTATTCCTTTATCTTCTAGGAGATCTGTGGAAGCCTTTCTTTAGGAAAGTGCTCAAAGACAGATCAAATGTGATAATAAAGGTTCACTATCTGAACAGGTCTGCCCTAGAAATAGTGCTTTGGAAATTTGAGGTGGGAAAGAAAGGCAGTCTGTGCCAGAAACTGATTAAATTTCAGTCATCTATCCAAAGAAGTCCCTGGTTGCTTGTAAAATGCTCCATATAATTACAGTAACTACGGATTTTAAAGGAATTTACACATTAGCCTTTATCACGGGACTTTCTTTGTGGGTGCATTTCTACTTTAAAATCAATATCCCTAAAATAAACTTTAATAAGATTTATTAATTTTATCTGTGTGGACCTTTTAAAAGTCAATATCAAATATCTTTCTCCAGATTCTTCTTGGCATTTGAAGAAGCTTAGATATAATCAAATGTCATGCCCTCTGTATGTTAAATGATCATTGTTCTATGACTTTGCTCATGTATACAACTTAGCCCAGTTTTAAACTTTGAAAGAGTTGTGAATCGATACAAAGACTGTTTAAAATGTATGGGTCATCCTGATACATGCGTTCAGTACTGCGGACAAGGGCCATTAGTTGCCTCTTGAGCTATTATCTTGCTCAGTGTTAGATTTGAATAACCCAGGGAAGCAGTTTGACAGCCCCCAGCTGACCCTGTACCATAGTGGCTAAAATTACTTTTTGAAAACAATCTACAGGCTCTATAAAACACACACACACACACACACAAACAAAGATTTGATAAAGTTGTGTCCCAAAGAAGAACAAGACTACTACTTTTCACTGAAAGTAGAGTAAGGAGCATTTATAGGAAACCACAGATTTCCAACCTTTTCCTTTTCAGAAGAGACTCAGCACCAACATATCCTCACAGTAAAATTTAGAGTGGAAGACCCTCTAATGTAGTCACACAATGACTACGTTAGGTGGCTATAATTTTAATCCAAAAAAAAGGTAGATTGAAATTTTTCACTGGAAGGGAGCCTAAACTCAAATGTTAAGATCTTCCTTGATGCCAGAAAAATTCTACCAGTAAAGCACAAAGGAATTATCAAATTTTGTTATCCCCTGAAAATGAAACCTGTTTTAATCTTAAATTTGGGGCCTTTGTAAACATAAAAGTCAAATCAACCTCTAATCCCCAGGGAAAGGTAAAAATTAATCTGCATAACTAGATTGGAAGCTTACTGAAAGCAATTAGTAAGTCTCCCTTTTTCCTGTCTCTACTTCCTCCTCATAGTGTCTTTGTTGTTGTTATTGTTCAGTTGCTAGGTTGTGTCCAGCAACTTGAGACCCCATGAACTGCAGCACGCAAGGCTCCCCTGCCCTTCACTCTCTCCTGGAGTTTACTCAAACTCATTTCCATTGAGTCAGTGATGCCATTCAACCATCTCTCATGTGTCTTCCCCTTCTCCTCTTCATAATGTATAGTTTCCTAAACTGTAATTTCTATGTAAAAATGTTTCTATACTATCCTGGAAAACCTATTGTAAAATGAATTCATAATATTGAAAATGTGCTGGTTAGGCATACATTAAAAATATAATTTAGTAGTTAGTAAAGGTGAGCATTGTGTCTTTCCACTTGGATAAAGTTGAGGGAACAATATTTTAATACTTTAACATGGCTGACTACCCAGGAGTAAGAATCACCTCTAATCCAATATCTGTATCCACCTAGTATAACGTCCCTCACACACCCACACTATTAAACACTGCATTGACTCAAATTATCAAAAAGCCTAGATGTACTTAATTATCATTTTCCATTTCTTCCCCTTACCTGCACTAATTAAATAAAGCTTAAATTTTCTTTGGTATTTGTTAGTAAAGAATATTTTATATGATATAGAGAATCTATATTAGGATAGGATTTGGTTGCTTATAGTGTAAAACCAGCAGCAGCAGCATAAAACCCAGTTAGCAATGACTTAAACTAGTTAATATCTTTTTTCATGCAAAAGAAGTCTACAAGTCGTCTGCCCTGGAATAGAATGGCAGCAGCAGAGTCAGTCATCCATGGGATCCTGCTGTCTTTTTGCTCTGCCACCTGAATGTTGGCATCTCTTCTTTAAGTTTGCCTTATGTTTTCAAGATAGCACAAATGCATTCTTTTTCTAAGTACTAGAGAAGGAAAGAAAAGGGCTTGTAGAATCATCCTATTGTTTTCTTCCCAGAACACCGCCGCCACCGCCACCACCATTCACCAAAAGATTCATATTTGTATCTCCTGTTTTGAAGAGGCTGATAGATAATTTGTAGACAGACATATCACTCTTCCCCATAAGGTAGGGATTATGTTACTTAGGAAGAGGAGGAGACTGTATATTAGATAGGCAGTTAATAGTCTCTGTTATACAATCTTTGAATTTGCTCCTTAAATATGCTTCCAAGGTGCTTTATTCGGAGGACCTCTAACCTCAAATTTAATGCAAAATACTTCTCCAAATGTAGATGGAGATTCTGTTAGTAGAGATTGTTTAGCCTCATATGCCTCCTTGAGCACCATCATATTTTAGAAGTGAAAGTTCTAAATATAAGCTGCAGCTTTAAAATAATGTGATTTAATGAAACCTGTCCAAACCACCTACTGTTTTTTAGGTGCCAATTTATTTTTCACTTGGAAACTTGGAGTTGATAGGTGTTTGTGGTTTAAGCAATTGTTATTTTCCAAGCTTAAGAGAATCAAAGAGAAAAATTGTTAGTTTCACACTATAAAATATTCCTATTCTCTTTTGCCTGAGACATTGTAGTTACCAGCACATTATTATATTGCTCTAGAAATGGTGATCTTTACAGGTGAATTGTTATCTGACAACTGTGCCAGTGCAAATTCTCTTCTTTTGCTTTTCATGTTCCTGATGATCAGTTTCTCATTTGAGTTGAAGTAAAATAGAAAATTGTCATTATGATTAAATTGCTCTTAAATAGATGACTGTTTTTCCTCATCCAAGAAGCTTTTTAATTCCTAGCTAGCATTTGCCATAAGCTAATAAACTAGAAAATCACAAGATTAAAGAGTATTAAGATATGAATTTTTCTGACCATGTTTAGCATCTCATCATCATGATGAGGATGACCAAAGATATCTGAAATATCCTGATGCTTTACAGAAATATAAGGTCAGAAGATAATCTCAAATACTGACCCCAGAGGGATTAATTCAAACAGATTTCACAAACTGTCACATGTCACTGAATAAAACACATGTGATACACTGCCTGGTTCATGACATCTATAGGTCAGTGTGGAAAAAAAGAGAGGTCATATTTTTATTTTAACAAGTATGCAGTTTTCCTTGGAAAATATTCTACTGCAGGGGAACAGAAACTTCAACCCTAATTTATTTAATTTCAATACAAAAATATTTAAAGCATTTTCCTTGATCGGAGTTAAAGTACATTTCAGGAGTCAGTTATCTAGAGAATTTAGATATCCTTAAGTCAGAAACTATTATTTCAAACTGGAATATCTTTAAAATTTAGTCAAATTAATGAATCTTTCCTATTTTACCATGCTATTATCATCTAAACACATAAGTGCTGTTAACACTTGGCGTACCTGATCATCATCACTACCGGCTCCCCACAGATGTATCAGTCAACAGCAAATGTATTCTAAGCATGTCCTGGAAAGAGCTCTTTCACACTTTTGGAGGGTGACATCTGCACATTGAAGAAGCGCAAAATAGTGCTTAGGGTCTGCATTATTGGTACCTGCTATGTGCATTCAAGAAGACATATAAAGTTACTCAGGTGATGGTTTTGCGGAATTCAGAACACATA
Organism: Bubalus kerabau; assembly: GCF_029407905.1. Classification (NCBI taxonomy): domain Eukaryota; kingdom Metazoa; phylum Chordata; class Mammalia; order Artiodactyla; family Bovidae; genus Bubalus; species Bubalus kerabau. Next base: position 63,615,974 of record NC_073629.1, on the reverse strand, counting down.
TTACTAATTGTTGATACTAACATTTTAAAGTGTAACAACAGATTAATTTGGTTGATGAGTATACACATTACAGACTCATAAATTTCATGAGTGCTGGAACCATGTCTTAAACTTTTTTTCAACTACCATAGCACCTGGCACAATGCCTGGTAACTTGTATGCTCTCAATGAATATGTGATTATAAATGAGTATTTTACTTTACATCTGAATCAAGGGATTCCCTTGAAAAAGGGAGGATTTTTGACATTTAGATCTCTTTACTTTCTATATATTCATACCTCATATAATTTCTTTAAAAAAAACAGCAAGTAATTTGGAACTGCCTTGAATAATAAAAATATGCAGGAATGATAAAGACAATAGACCTTAAAGAGATAATTCACATTTGCAAGTAAAATGGATGGTTCTGGAATTAATTCATGCTACTAGTTAGGCTCTGAAATAATGATTAGGTAAATTTTGACACTTAAAAAAAATATTTTGGACCATGATATCCATACAGAAGAAATATGGACAGTAATATATCTACTCACAGGCATGATAGCACAATGAATAAGTGCTCGTCTTTTCACCCTTCATGTTATATTTATTTTCCCCAAATAATTATTAGCTTTATATAAATAATATACTTTATTCCCTTGCTAGAGGAAAATGATGTTTGACATTAAGGAAAGGTCAGGTATCATGAATGGGAAGCCACAATGTGCATTGCCTTTAAGGATTATTGAATTAAGAGGTACATATATTTGACAAAGTATAGAAATCAAATAGCTGCCATGTTAGCAGTGCCCTTTTACATGCCATAGATTTATTGACATTTACTAAATACAAAAAAAATTGAAACTGTGAGTGCTTAGTATGCATTATGATGAAAAACTTAATATCACTTCCCTAAAGATTATATGAGAACATTTGAACTAAGGTAAACTCATCAATTGATGGGACATCAGATTGGAATATAAGTTAATCAGGGTATTTAACTTTAAAAAATATACACAAAAAATAGTTAAGTTACTTATGTCGGTTAAATTATATCTGTTTACCTAGTACAAGTTAAATCCACAGGACACCCACATGCACAGAGCAACACATACTTGCCATGGGCCCACGTCCTACTTGATATTTTGGAGCAATAAATGAATTCTTCAGTTCACAAGGGTGCTTATTGCTATGGGCTTCCCTGGTGGCTCAGCTGATAAAGAATCTGCCTGTAATGCAGGAGACCTGGATTTAATCCCTGGCTTGGGAAGATCCCCTGGAGAAGGGAAAGGCTACCCACTCTAGTAACCAGCTTACTTCTATAAACCTCATGGTAATATGTTGCCAGCTGAAATGAGAAGAAAATAATTGTCCAACTTCACACCTTTCATTTGTGCAAAATCACAATGAACATTTTTATATTTAGAACTAAGCTAACAGAAGTCAAAATCAATATATGGGTTCAAGGTTCTAGAATACTTGCTTTTAAACTTGATTTTTTTTTTTTTTTCCTGTTAGACAACACAATTTCTGCCCTCAATTCTAGAGTCTCCCATTTTATTATCAGTATATTTATTATCAGTATATTTAAACAGTAAAAGAAATACTTTTTGCAGAGACTGGGGTTGGGGGGTGAATATAACAATCTTTATAGAGGCTTCATAGTCTTTCATATGCCAATCAAGTTGAGTATCTTATACTGTCAAATCAATTTTTATTCATTTGATTTAGTGATATCCACGTTCTAAGAGTTAAAGAAATGTTCAATTCAAAGCTCCTCACGGAAAGAAAATTTATTCCCAAATAAGGTTGTTATTTTCCATCACTTAAATGATGAATATGAGGCTTCTTTGAGAAAATATATGTTTAAATGTATATATATTTAAATGATAATACTCAATGGCACCCCACTCTAGTACTCTTGCCTGGAGAATCCCATGGATGGAGGAGCCTGGTAGGCTACAGTCCATGGGGTCGCCAAGAGTCAGACACGACTGAGTGACTTCACTTTCACTTTTCACTTTCATGTATTGGAGAAGGAAATGGCAACCCACTCTAGTATTCTTGCCTGGAGAATCCCAGGTATGGGGGAGCCTGTTGGACTGCCGTCTATGGGGTTGCACAGAGTCAGACACAACTGACGCGACTTAGCAGTAGCAGCAACTTTATATGAAATCAAAGCAAATATCCCTAACATAATTGTCTTTTGCCTTATTTTCCTTAGTAATAGATCAAAGGAAGAAAGTTGGTTTTGAAAGAGGTAGAGAGGTGGATTTTTATGTGAAATTTGAGTTTAAGAGTTTTGTTTTAATCTGTAAATTTTTAAAGCCATAGGTTTGTCTCTAGTTTTGTTTTGATTTTTCTTTTCTCAGAGAAATATGAATCATTATAGGATTGTAATATTTCACAATGATGTGATTTCAGAGTTCATACACTGGAAAAAATAGTTGCCTAAGAATTAAGAAACTAGTTTCTGAAATGAACTCTACCATCATCCCACTGTATAGCTTTGGGCAAGACACAAAACCCCTCTAGACCTCATAGTCATTGCCACTTGATGTTGTAAATGGAGGATATTGGAATATATCATTTAAAGGCATTTATTATGTTAGAGCTTTGCTTGGCATCTACTAACGACAGAGAGAACTCAAAGAGAAGTAACCTAAATACAGTTTTATTTACTGATCAGGTCTCCTATCCTGAATCTGCTCTTCTACTTACAGAAAGTAGATTGAAAAAATGGAGAAATACCAAGAAGTTTGTTTTTTGTTTGCTTCATTCTTGCAGCCTAAACCAGCATCAGGCCAAAGGACCCCACTCTTTAGCTGCCTTTACTCTGGGGACCTCTCTCACCGTCTCAGCCTTCAGATATAAGATGTCACCTCCCACAGCCCCCCTCTCCCCCCCAAAAGGTGTCATTTTCCATCCTAATGGAAAGTGATAGACAAGATACTGTTCTGTGGTAGTCCATCCCTTTGGGACGTTTTGACTCTGAAACCTATCAGGAATTTTTTCTGTCTACTCTGTTTCCCAGAGCCCCATTTGTGTAATTTAAGCTCAGATAAGAATTTTTCAAAGGTATATTTGAGCATTACAAAATTAGAGCAGAATTATTAAATACAGATTTAGAATCAGCCTGTGTCCTTGTTTGAGCTTTTCCATTTATCGCCTGTGCAACTGAGCAAGTTAGTTGATTTCACTAAGCCTCACATTGCCCACTTGTGAACTGCCATTCCCAGGAGGACCTTCCTCACAGGATCTTTTGTAGCATCTCTGGGCTTTAACCCCATGCTGCATTGACTCCATAATTCATGCTCTTTAACATTACGCTGCTTGCTACTGTACCCACCCACTGTGGCACCCTTCCTCCCAATTTCAATAAAATTATTATCTCTTTGACTTATTTGATACTTCCTAGAGCAGCACACAGGGAGCATGTGAAATAGAACATTTTTCTTTAAACAGATGAAAATATAATCTAGGTTTGGCATATATGTGGTACCAAAAAAAAGTATTAAGTAATTTTCATGCCTTCCAGACCACCCAGCATAGCACCATGCCCAATGTAGACATGTAATATATGTGTGGCCAGGGAATAAAGTCTTTACTTGTTGCCTTGCAAGTCACATGCCAAGGGGGCCTAATTACTGGCCTTAACTTCTTTCTTAACCACAACTACTTGCAAGGATCACTGTGATGTGAGGTAAATTGGCTAGTCATGAGGTCAGGAATGCAAGAAGGTAGACTTGGAAAAGATATGGCTTTCCAGTGTTCATTTATCTCTCATTCCTTTATTCATGTAATAAGTATCTACTGTGATCTTATTACAGGACAGTGAATGATACTTTGCTCTTATACACATTCATGTTAGGGAAGACATTCAATAAACAAGGAAACGAATGAGCCTGTTAATACTGGATAGTAAGTGCTTGGAAAACAGTTTCTAAAGGGTAGTATGATAGGTAGGGACCAGGTGGGGGCTACCTCGGGTGACCAGGAGGTTCTCTATGTGGAGGTAACTTCAAACTGAAGTCTCAGTGACAAAGACAAACAGACACAGGGTGATCTCAGGTAAGAACATACTATTCAGAGGAACAGCAGCAGGAAAAAACATTTAGAAAACAGATGATCCACATGGCTGGGGCTCACTGATCCAGGGAGGGCATGTGATCCAGATGAGGTCAGAGAATTGGGCAGGGTCAGACCTGTTCAACAGAGGAGTAAATGAGAGAAAAGAGGAGTAATCAGTCTGACAAAGTGGCCAAAGCCATATTTGAGCATATATGGTTTCAAATCTCTGCTGTGTACCTTGCTACGTACCTTGAGCTTTTCCATTTATCTCCTGTACAACTGAGCAAGTTAATTGATTTGACTTGAGACCTTGTACAAGTCACTAAACTTCTCTGAACTTCAGTTCTGGTCAGAAGAATGCAAGTAAGAATAACTGCTTCTCACAAGTCTGGTGAGTGTTGAATGAAAAAGTGAATGTAAAGATCCTAACTCAGCACCTCTCATAAATTAAAGCCAACAATTATATTACTATATCATTGTAATTCTCAGTGTGATGATGTAGAAATGGTGTCACAGTTTGGATAGCGGTAGCAGTTACCTTAAATTGTCTCTTTTTCAGTCTAAGATACCTTGTACTGAAGTAAAGTAAAATTTATATGACAATCAAACTACAGCATGATTTCACTGTCCCTACATGCACAAAAACATGAAAAATAAATCCTTTATACTGGATTCCGGTCACTAGAAGGATACTTGATATATTATTAGTAACCCCCATCCAATTTGGCCTAGAAATGAGTTTGCTTATTATTCCAGTCTTCAGATCCAATTTTCATGATAGGATTGAAGGAGCAGCAGGTATGATATCTTCCCCAATATTCACAGAACAACATATGGTTAATAGCACAGCCTCTGAAGCCAGCCATTCTGGGTTTGGATCCGGCCCCACCACTTGTCAGCATGAGCCTGTGCAAGTTGTTCACCCTCCCTGTGTCTTGATTTCCTCATCTCTACAAACAATAAGATCTTAGCAATCTCATAGATGTTAATTAGATAATGCACATAAGCTACTTATTACAATTTTTAACATAAAGTAAATTCTCAAAATAGTTAGGTATTATTAACTATTGTTATGACCAACTAGCCTGTCTTTCTAAAATATAAGTTTTAGTCTTTTTAAATACTTTTCTAATTTTAGGATGAAAGGTTAGAAAATCATTGTTCCAACTTCCCCAAATATAACACAAATACTATTTCAGTTGCATCAAAGAAATACCAATTTTAAATTATGATCTTCTGGTCAATAAATTACATAAGTATATTTGTTCTCCAAAGGCCCTAATAAATAAAACAAACACAAAATACAAAAGTAGTTTATTAATATTTAAATGGGGCTGTCAATTGATATTAGGATTTCAGGTGATTTTTTACAGTATTCTTTTTTTTTTTTTTAATATGGCCTATTAACACATTTATTTCCCCAGAATTGGCACTTGTAAAAAATGGTTGCTCACCTCTGCCTGAAGTCATTATCACACATTGATTATCAGTCAGCACCTTAGAGGGATTGGTTGCCAGTCAGACAGTAAGAATTCTCACAGGATAGATGTGTGGAAGACAGTGGAAGCTGAGGGGCAGGGGAAAGTGTTTAAGGAAAAAGGAAAAGAAAGACGTCTATGGTGATGATTAAACGAAGTGAGGTATGTCAAGGGCTTAACATATTCCTTGGCTCACGGTGCATTCTGTTGCCCCTGATGAGCCTTCCTCACCTGAGACTAACCATCACAAATTCATCATTTTAGAAATGAAGAGATTAAATCATTTGCCCAAGGTCACAATACAGAAGAGTCAAAACATGAAACCAAGTTGATTTGAATCCAAAGTCTGATGACTACAGTGATAACAATAAGATACGTTTTCATAAGCATTTACATATGCTTTTGCTTTTCTAAAAACAACTTTTCCTCCTCTGGAAAGAGTTCACAGACATCACATGTGTCATTCTAGCACTCTGATATCTCTCACAGGATACCACTTACTTTAAACTGGAGGAGACTAAGTTATCCTTGTGTTTCTATAGCTGCTAATCTTCATTCATCACCAAGTTATTCCACTGTCCAGATCTACTTTTTTTTAAGATCTCTGTTAGTCTACAGGATATGGTAGAAAACATATAAAAGTTTGCTAGCAAGAGTTACCATATATTTTCTACTCTAGAGATTTCTTTTGTTCAAAGTGATTCTTAGGACATTCAGTTCAGTTCAGTTGCTCAGTTGTATCCAACTCTGCGACCCCATGAACCACAGCACGTCAGACTGTATCAAATGGTCAGTCTGTCATCTGAGATTCCATTATGTATATTATGAATCGTGTGAGTCTGCTAAAGTTTTCAGTCACATAATTTATAAATGGATATCCAAATAGGGCCAGAGTTCCTAGGTGTGTGAAATGCTAATTTCAAATTTCAGTTCTTGTTTCCAATATACTTCTTTAAATAGAAAAAATAATGTCCACATTTATTGATATGATTATTTTAGAAATTGTCTACTCTGGAAGTGATTTTGAGTTACTACAATTAACATTCCTCTTAGCATAATGTTTTCCTGGTGTCTAGTCTGGACCAGGCACTAGCATATTAACTGATAATAAAGGATCAAGGCTAACTATGAGTTCACAGTGATTAAAAATTAAATAACTAAAAAAGGGCAAAGAATGCTCAGGGACCCAAGAAGCTCCTTCACAGCTCAGATGTTACTTTAGGCTAACTCTACCAGAAACCTGGAAATTTAATAAAAATAGCAATTTCATAGCATTTACTATGTCAGATAATGTCCTATGTAATTCTTCAGTCTATCTATTGCAAATATTGGTATCTCTCTTATACAAATGGAAAAACTGAGGCACAGAGGGATTATGTCACTTGACTAAATTAAAATCATCTCTAAAAGGCAGAACAAAAAACTCAACCCTAAGAGTCTGACTCCAGTGCCCAACAAGCATATGGTACAACTCTGTTTCTGACCTCTGGGTATTAAAATACCCTCTACTTCCCCTTATTTTGAGAGTGTTACTCTTTTCTTATTCTCCCATCTCAGTTTACTATTCTAATGCATGGAATGTTTTTTTCCCCATGTTCTTTGTGGCACTAATTCCTACTCATCCTACAAAACTCAGTTCCTTGAAACTTTTTTTTGATAATTTTATTTATTTATTTATGTTTGGCTGTGCTGAGTCTTCATTGCTGTGTGGAATTTTCTCTAGTTGTGGCAAGCAGGGGCTACTCTCTGGTTGCTGTGAATGTGCTTCTCATTGCAGTGCCTTCTTTTGTTGTGGAGCACATGCACAGAGGGCGTGCAGGCTTTAGTAGTTCGGGCATGTGGGCTCAAGTAGATGCGGCTCTCAGGTGTTAGAGCATAAACTCAATAGTTGTGGCTCATAGGCGTAGTTGCTCCATGGCATATGGGATCTTCCCATACCAGAGTTTGAACCTGTGTCTCCTGTATTAGCAGGAGGATTCTTTACCACAGAGTCACCAAGGAAGTTCCCCTCCTTGAATCTTTAGTCTAACTTGGATGCACTCTCTTCAGTGTTTCCGATTTCTGTAGTGTATATGTGTGTGTATATAATAACTAATATTTATTGATCATTAATGTATGCCAACCATTAATGCCTTTTGATGGATTATTTTGTTCCATCTTTGCAGAAACACTATAGATAAGCATTCTATTTCACAGAAAGAATACTGCAGCATAAGTCAGCAGAAGACCCAACTGCCCCTCCAACTCTGAGCTCATCCTCTGCAGATTTGGCTCTGCTCAGAACAGGGAAGATGTTGACTGGCTTCAAGCACAGTTGACCAAGCAGCAAACATTCCTAATAGCAATAATTAAGGACTTCAAGACTGAAATGAATTAATTAGTGGTAACTGAGAAAGCCAAGATTCAAACTCAGCCAATCTGATTCCAAATACCTTGCTCTTCGGCACCATATCCAAATACTATTGTATTATAATCATAATACTTGTATTTTTCTCTCATCTTTACTACAAGAAACTTAAGACTCAGAGCCTCAGTTTCTACTGCAGTGACTAGCAAATAAATAGCTTGAAATTTTAATTTATGGTTTTCCTTATTTGTTCTCTCCTTTTTTTCCCTTTAGTCCTTCACCTAATACTTATTTCATGATGTTTCCCAGACACCATGGTATTTATTTTATTGTGTTTCTCAAACAATTTCTAGTCTTCCAACTCCAGGTGAGATCCACTGCTATGGCTTTAGCTCCCACCTGTATATTCTCTGTTTCATAGTACAAAGTACCAGCAATGATATCTCCTGAAATTTGCTTTCTCCTTATCTTTGTAGACACTGATCTTTCTGTCTGAAATGCCTGTCTTTCCTTTCTCTGATTTTCAAAGTCCAAGTAATGCTTCTGATTCAACATTGGGTTCATGTATTCTTTCCTCTGAATTGTTTTATCCATGTCTATATGAGAGCAAGACATGATTTGCATCATGTTACAATTACGCTTACCTTTATCTTTCCCCCCAGCAGACTATCAGAGAAAGCTACAGTATATTCATTTCAGTATCCCAATGCTGGTAAGCGTGTATCACAATAAATTGCTCCAAAAATCATTTAGCAAATGAATAAATGAGAAACCTAAAGAAAACATTTTGAATAATACTATATTTACAAGAAGATGCTATTTATTGAGAAATTATGTGTTAGTGTTATGTCATGTCATAATAAAAAGTAATTTGAAGTCATTTTCACAAATATTATTAACTCATTTCAAAGTATAGATCTAATATAAGAAGCTTGATATTTTATTCTGCCTTTTTCATGCTTTTTCAATGTATTATAATTACTAATAGAAGGATGCATTAGCCTTATCACTAATATCTAAGTTTCTGCCTTTTTGAATCCTTTACCCAACTTGTGCTTGCCCGGGGTCGAGTCCACATCAATGCTTCTGGTACAGAAGTAATTTTTTTTCTCTCTACCAGGGTAGCAGGGTCATCTGATTGGACTTTCCATGGTCCTGGCTGAATAGGAAGGGAATTAAATTGCAGTGTCAAAGGAAATTACTCATTCTAAGAAGCATTCACATATTATCTATGGCCAAAACCATCTCTGACACTCATTTATGATTAAAATTGAAAGTAAGAAAGAAGAAGCAGTTTGGCAGTACTTCTATGACAATAAAAATGTGAGAACCAAATTAAATTGATGGTGAAAGTCTGTGGCATGCCAGATAAGAAAATGGTTTGCTCAGTAGTGTTTTAGAGTTTAGAGGCCTATCTAGGGAGACAAGGAGAGGTTGTGTGTGCTCTACTGTGAGATGGTCTATACCAACTTCATTCTAGAACAAATCTTATTTAAGTTGATGCCTGATAAATTCAAGTCACCCAGGCATCTCTCATGGGAAGTTTTTTTTTTTTTTTTTTAAAGAGCAAAGATTTTTTCAAATGAAACCATAAAGGTCTTAAAGTAGATATCTTTTCTAAAATAAGCTCAGTCTTCATATTGTCCATAGCATATACCATTTTGCTTAATTTTATTTTTACAATCATTTCAATCATCTGTTTGAAATATGTTTGCATTTTCTAAAGTAATGGGTGGCTACAATGTGTGGAGGAAAATATAATAAGTTCTTGATAATGCATCCTTTAAATAACATGGAATTGAGGTAAAATGTAATTTTTAAGACATTTCAAAATTATACAGCCTGGCTTAAAACTGTGCCGAATCTTATGCCTAAAGAAGAAATCAAATTAAACTGTTAGATTTAAAACGAAACTCAAATTGATTGTTAGGAGGAAAAATGTTTTTTTGAAAGGCCATGAAACTATTTTAGTTTCTGGAATAAATATAGCAGCAAAGATAGTTTAAATGAGAAAAGCGTCCAGATTTATTTAAGAGATGTGTCATCTCTTCAGCCTCTTCACACAGGGCAGACAGAACAAAAGTGATTTATCAGCTGGGCTATTTGCCTTGTAGAAAACTGTGATTTGTTTCTTACATAGGCCTATTTTTATGTTTTTATTTTATCTTCTGGCTTTTAAATACTTAAGAGTCAGTTTCTCAACCTCGTGAACATTTATTTTCTCATTTAAAAGCAGCTTCTTTTCAAATTTGAAGTAACAGTTTACTATCTACTTTATTCGGGTTTTTAAGCCTTTAATGGAAGTAATACTTAATGTTACCTTCATATTGTAACACTATTAGATGGTTTTTCATTTCCATAAGAATATGTTGGTATAGCTCACTGAAGTTATATGCGTTCATGTGTCCGTTATGTACCTAAAGCCTATCAACACAGAGAACTAGTACTAATAACTCTAATAAACGTTAGTAACTATATCTATTTTGGATCAACATTTGAAGTAAAATAAATTCAAGTTTCAAGTTTGTTTTTTTTTTCTTTCAGTTCAGTTCAGTTCAATTCAGTCGTTCAGTCATGTCCGACTCTTTGCGACCCCATGAATTGCAGCACACCAGGCCTCCCTGTACATCACCAACTCCCGGAGTTCACTCAAGCTCGCGTTCCCTTCTCCTCCTGCCCCCAATCCCTCCCAGCATCAGAGTCTTTTCCAATGAGTCAACTCTACGCATGAGGTGGCCAAAGTACTGGACTTTCAGCTTTAGCATCATTCCTTCCAAAGAAATTCCAGGGCTGATCTCCTTCAGAATGGACTGGTTGGATCTCCTTGCAGTCCAAGGGACTCTCAAGAGTCTTCTCCAACACCACAGTTCAAAAGCATCAATTCTTCGGTGCTCAGCCTTCTTCACAGTCCAACTCTCACATCCATACATGACCACAGGAAAAACCATAGCCTTGACTAGATGGACCTTTGTTGGCAAAGTAATGTTTCTGCTTTTGAATATGCTATCTAGGTTGGTCATAACTTTCCTTCCAAGGAGTAAATGTCTTTTAATTTCATGGCTGCAGTCACCATCTGTAGTGATTTTGGAGCCCAGAAAAATAAAGTCTGACATTGTTTCCACTGTTTCCCCATCTATTTCCCATGAAGAGATGGGATCAGATGCCATGATCTTCATTTTCTGAATGTTGAGCTTTAAGCCAACTTTTTCACTCTCCTCTTTCATTTTCATCAAGAGGCTTTTTAGTTCTTCTTCACTTTCTGACATAAGGGTGGTGTCATCTGCGTATCTGAGGTTATTGAGATTTCTCCCCACAATCTTGATTCCATCTTGTGCTTCTTCCAGCCCAGCGTTTCTCATGATGTACTCTGCATATAAGTTAAATAAACAGGGTGACAATACACAGTCTTGATGTACTCCTTTGCCTATTTGGAACCAGTCTATTGTTCCATGTCCAGTTCTAACTGTTGCTTCCTGACCTGCATATAGGTTTCTCAACAGGCAGGTCAGGTGGTCTGGTATTTCCATCTCTTTCAGAATTTTCCACAGTTTATTGTGATTCACACAGTCAAAGGCTTTGGCATAGTCAATAAAGCAGAAATAGATGTTTTTCTGGAACTCTCTTGCTTTTTCCATGATCCAGCAGATGTTGGCAATTTGATCTCTGCTTCCTCTGCCTTTTCTAAAATCAGCTTGAACATCTGGAAGTTCACAGTTCACGTATTGCTGAAGCCTGGCTTGTAGAATTTTGAGCATTACTTTACTAGCATGTGAGATGAGTGCAATTGTGTAAAAGAATTGTGAGATGAGTGCAATTGCGTAAAAGTGTAAATCTCATGAAAACTAGTTATTTCCTGAAAAAAGAATAGGAGATGAGTAGTGGTGAATGTTGTTCAGGCAAATGTGTTCAACTCAAGGACAGACCTTTCTGAATTAGCAACAGGTCAAGCTTACAGAACAAAGCTTGTTTTGGATCTAGCTATAGGGCTAGGGATTAGAATATATTGAGTATAGGTATTTAGGAATAGACAATAATTTAATAACAGCCAAAATTTTCTGCAGGAATTTTTCCCTTTAGTAAAATCCTTATTATAAATACTCTAGTTAATCTATTTTAAAATATTACTTAAATGAGCACATGTTTTAGATTGTATGTTGAGAACCCGTAATAATTACAACAAATATTGAAAAAGTAGTTACACTGGGATTGATCAAAGTAAATAAGATCTGCATTCCAATTTTATCACATGGCCCTTTATAACAATTTTATGTTTGTTTTATGATTATATTGGAAGAAATTGATTGGGCTTTTCTGAATTTGGCTATGCCACTAAATGATATCAAGCTATACCGTCACTGTGGTTCATAGATCACTTCACCATTTTACAACCACCGATAGCTGGAAAAAGTTTCCATATGGCAATTTGGATATAATTTTAATTCATTGATGTCAATGGAATTCAAAATACTCGGGTCAACCACTTGAGTAGGGAAAGTAATAATAATAATCTAGCAAATTTTAACTCTCTATTTAGTAGCTTTAAAAAAAAAACTGAGTTCTCAGTACATGCATTAAGTTCTTTACATTTAGCATATTATTTTATAACAGCCTAATGAGGCCGAAGTGAAGAGGTACTAAAAAAACCTCTTGATGAAAGTGAAAGAGGAGAGTGAAAAAGTTGGCTTAAAACTCAACATTCAGAAAACGAAGATCATGGCATCTGGTCCCATCACTTCATGGGAAATAGATGGGAAAACAGTGTCAGACTTTATTTTTTGGGCTCCAAAATCACTGCAGATGGTGACTGCAGCCATGAAATTAAAAGACGTTTACTCCCTGGAAGGAAAGTTATGACCAACCTAGATAACATATTCAAAAGCAGAGACATTATTTTGCCAACAAAGGTCCGTCTAGTCAAGGCTATGGTTTTTCCCGTAGTCATGTATGGATGTGAGAGTTGGACTGTGAAGAAAGCTGAGCACCAAATAATTGATGCTTTTGAACTGTGGTGTTGGAGAAGACTCTTGAGAGTCCCTTGGACTGCAAGGAGATCCAACCAGTCCATTCTGAAGGAGATCAGCCCTGGAATTTCTTTGGAAGGAATGATGTTAAAGCTGAAAGTCCAGTACTTTGGCCACCTCATGTGAAGAGTTGACTCATTGGAAAAGACTCTAATTCTGGGAGGGATTGGGGGCAGGAGGAGAAGGGGACGACAGAGGATGAGATGGCTGGATGGCATCACCAACTCGATGGACATGAGTTTGAGTGAACTCTGGGAGTTGGTGATGGACAGGGAGGCCTGGCATGCTGCGATTCATGGGGTCGCAAAGAGTCGGACATGACTGAGCAACTGAACTGAACTGAACTGAATGAAGTCAGTATTGCCCCCCACCTTTAAATAAAAATCAAGGCTCACAAATGTTAGCCAGCTTTTCTTCTGACAGACAGCTAGTAAGTTATGGAAGTTTAATTTGTGCTCAGCTTCTGTTTGCAAACTCCAGGTATTGCATCAGAGTTTTCCAAATTGTGCTCTATATTTTTATAGAGATGTTAATAGATATTTTAGTAAACTAAAAATCAAGTGATCTTTTTTATTGAAATTTTTAATGTACATGTTCAGAAAATAGTAAGTGCACTTATATAATAATTATATTTATATAACAATCTTCCTTTAAAATCAATTATTTGTCATATTTATAGATGTGTATAATAAAATATTTTTAAAAGCCAGTTAAGATTAACATAAAATTCAAAACTAGAGTTTCCTTATGTTTTAGCCAGCTCAGGCTGCTATAGCAAAATAGAATAGACTATGTAACTTAAGCAACAGAATTTTATTTCTTACAGCTCTGGAGGTTGGAAAGTCAAAGATGAAGGGGCTGGCAGTTTTGGTTCTTGGTAAGGGCCCTCTTCTTGGCTGCTACGTGTCTACCTTGTCATGTATCTTCAAGTGTGGAGAGAGTACTCTCCAGTATCTCTTTCTCTCCTTGTTAAGAACTAATCCCACTGTAGAGGCTCCATTCTCATGACCTCACTTACACCTAATTAGCTCTTAAAGGCCTCACTTCCTAATACCTGCACACTGGAATTTAGGGCTTCACCATATGAATTTTGAGGGTTTGAATGAACAAAAATTCAGTCCATAACAACTCAGGTAGGAAATAATTATGTGATGGCATAGGGGACTAAAGCACAAGGAAATATAAATTGTTAATAACCTAGTTGTGGTGTAGATGTTTGGTGGTAGATTGACATGGATAGGGTCATTACAAAGAAAAATTTTTAAATAAATGAGGGTCATAGGTGAATTAACAATGAGGATAAGTCAAGAGTTACAATTTGTGATTTATGATTGGTCCAATTTTGGGTTCTAAAGATGCGGAAGTTTATAGGAAAAAAAGAAAGAAAGAAACTTTGTCACATTGAGAAACCCAAATATTCAAATGAGGCACCATCTGATTCTCAAAAGGATGTTGTCCCATCCTCACATTTAAGCTTTGGAAGCATTTGCCAAGTAATTTCCACATTAATTTCTGGACTATATTACATGTTTTGTCTTATAACTTTAGTTAGTAGTTTTGATTACTAATTTTTAGCCTATATTAATTACACAACATAAATTTTTTCCCATGAATTTGTGATTGCTAGAACATTTTAAGCAAAAAAGTTTTGTATATAAATCAAATAAGCAAAATCAGGACATTTCAAAATAAAAATCAGCAAACTTAGTCTTTAGTCCTCAAAAATCATAAAGCAATTGTTATACATGAAACAGCTATTTTTTAGCATCCTAATTCACTGTGTAGATCATATAATTAGTGATTTTCTTTCCCTTAACACTGTGTACTCATATCAAACAGCTATATGATGTTTGTAATCATTTCACCATTTTTCCTTGCATATAAAATTTTCTCCAAAATGTGAAATTATCTTTTATTTTATCCTATAAGATCTGTCGTTTTATTTTTAAGAAATAAAATGATTTAGCTTTTCACATTTTACTGAGATTTGGGGACTAATATAAAGTTTGTATGTTTATTAACCATTTATTTTCTGCATAATAAATTATCTCCAAACTCAGTGGCTTAAAACCAAAAAACATTTTTATCTCTCACAGTGTTTATGGGTCAGGTATCCAATAGTGGCTTAGCTAGATGGTTCTGATTCAGCGTCATCTCTCATGAGGTTACAGTCAAGGTATCAGTAGGGTCAGCAGCATTGGTGAGCTGGAGCTGCCTCAAATGTCTGACAGAGAGGATTCTTAAATTTTCTGGAATATTACAAAAGAAAGGGAAAGAAAGAAAGTGAAGTCACTCAGTCATTTCCGACTCTTTGCGACCCCATGGACACCAGGCTCCTCGGTCCATGGGATTTTCTAGGCAAGAGTATTGGATGGGTTGCCATTTCCTTCTCCAGGGAATCTTCCCAACCCAGGGATTGAACCCAGGTCTCCCACATTGTAGACAGACGCTTTACCATCTGAGCCACCAGGGAAGTCCTAAAAGTAAAAGTCGTGTCCAACTCTTTGCAACCCCATGGGCTATACACTCCATGGAATTCCCCAGGCCAGAATATTGGAGTGGGTAGCCTTCCCCTTTGCCAGGGGATCTTCCCAACCCGGGGATCAAACCCAGGTCCCCCACATTGCAGGCAGATTCTTTGCCAGCTGAGCCACAAGAAGCTAGCTGTTAAATAAAGGCATTATTAAACTGCAATTATATAAACATTATAGCAAATTATTATATAAATTATACATATATCATATTAAAATCAAAGATAACACTGAAGACTCATCACTTTCAGTAATTTTACTTTTACTATAATCAATGCTTTTGAAGTTATTTACTTCTATTTTTTGTCTGTGTAGTGTAAACACTCAAGAACTATGTGCTACTGTGTGCTATCTCTCTTCCCAACTCCACATCCTGTGACCTAAATTTGTAGGTTGAAATTGGTCATGGTGTGAGGATTTATACAATAGACCTGGGCAAACATTGTAAATCTTGGCTTAGTTACTATTTTGTTAATTGCCTAGACTTAAGCAAGTAATACAGAAAATATTAATAATGTGAAATACATTTTAAAGTGTATTATGACCATATCTATCACATTGTCAACAGCATAAAATATTGAGAGGATATACTTCCAGTATTTGGAAGCATTTTTCAGTTTGTTAGAGAAGTTATTCATGCTGTTGATGAACAAGCAAAGTTGCAGTTAGTTTTTCCACTTTTATTGTACTTGTTAATGTAAACAAAAATATCAAACAGTACTTATCTCTCAAAACTACACTTGTACATCAATAATATGAGTGAATCCTTTGCTGAATTAACCAGTAACAAGGATTCATTAAAAATGTGACTTTGTGACATTATTTTTTGGTGATAAATTACAAAAACTGGTAATAAATTTTGCAAGAAATAGGATGTCATATTGAAGGACAGGTATATGGAATTTATAAAGACTACTATATATTTTATTATTATTGACAAATTTTATGCTTCACATTTTTTGTAATAAGCTAATGCATGTGTTCTCTGTGTGCGTATATAGCTAGATATAGAGAAACACATTCTTTTTTAGAGAAAAGAAAAATATTTGCCAACATTACTATTGAGCTGATTGAACTTCCAAAGTGACTCACTCACATGGCCGGAAAGTTGGCGCCAGTTGTTGACAAGAAGTCTCAGTTCCTGATGAGGCAGGCATCTCCACGGAGCTGCTCAACATGACATCTGGCTTCCTCTAGAGAAAGCAAATCCAGGGAGGAAGAACTAGATGGAAATTATACCTTTTTCATACCTAGCCTTGGAACTCATAAAGCATCTTCTCTCTATTGAAATAAATCTAAATCTAGGATTGTTCTCAGAAAATGGTTAGTTAGATGTAGGTCATTGCTATTGATTGAATGTTTGCCGTCAGCCTCAAATTCGTATGTTGAAACTTTACTCCCCAGTGTGAAGGTATTAGGAGGTGAGGCATTTGGAATTGCTTAGGTCAAGAGAGTGGGGTCTTATAAAAAGTATAGAGACTGAGAAAAGAAGTTCCCTTACCACTTCCACCATGTGAGGTCACATTGAGAAGGTAGCATCTATGAACCAGGAAACTCTGCCTCATTAGACACTGAATTACCCTGTGCTTTGATCTTGGACATCTCAAATTTCAGAAATGTGAGAGAAGAATTTCTGTTGTTTACAAGCCATCTGTGGGGCATTCCCAGGTGGCTTAGTGGTAAAAAATCTACCAATCCAGGAGACAAAGACAATACGGGTTTGATCCCTGGGTTGGGAAGATATCCTGGAGGAGGAAATGGCAACCCACTCCAGTATTCTTGCTGGAGAATTCCATGGACAGAGGAGCCTGGCAGGCAGCAATCCACGGGGTCTCTTGAGCATGCATGTGTATGCACAAACAACCCAGTCTACAGTGTTTTTGTTGTAATAGTTCAGACTAAGTCGGTGACTGAGCTCAGGCTCAGGCCACAGCCAAGGAAAAGAGACATCTCTCTCTCTCTCCTCCTCTTATCCATGGTGATATATTTCATCTCAAAAACATGTGCCAGTATTCTATTGATAGTTTTAAAAGAACCACACTGGCCAAATATGTTTTGAAAGCCATGCATCCTACTACATAGTCCCATCTATTCCTATTGCCACAAAATGACTTCCTGGAAGTAATCAGAAGATTAATAGTAAGTTTTCTAATATATTAGAAAGAGAAGTGATAACCAAGTTATCTGTTAATGCCAGAATGTATGAATGAAATATACATATAGAGGATAATTTTCACTTTATAAATAGTAATGCCACAGAATCTACATAGCAACTAGAAAATTTAGGTAAGCTACTTTTGCCTTACTGACCATAAGTATTCTAGATTTAAAACTACTTAATGAAAGGGTGAGAGAGAAAGAGAGGGGAAAGGGCAGAAAGGAAGATAGAAAGGAAGAAAATCTATATAAAATGATTTAAAGTGAAATAGTTAGGAAAATGTTTTAATAAAAATCTAGATATTCAACTGAGATTATGAAGTTTGGAATATTCATTATATATTCTATGCACTTACCTAAGTACTATTTCAAAAGATTTAAGCTTTTGTTGGATCTGTTCTTAGATTCAGAATTTTATGAATTTTTGTTATATTTCTAGCCTCTATTGTTTCACATTTGATTTTCTGTGACAAAATATAATACAGAACAGTTATAGTTTGCTTTTTTTCCATAACAGTTTCTGCAGCAAATGTATAAAAGTATTGTCTGTTAACCCAAAGCTAAATTGCAAGCTGAGAAATATGACAGATATTTGGGGTGGGGGAGGGAAGTAAAAGGGAATGGAGTGGGGAATACTCACCTGGGAATACAATGCTTCCTACACAGACTTGCAAAATGTTTGCAAAATGAAAGTTATCCATCATACTTACATAGAAATAGGTCACAGTCACACTTTTTTTGTGATTGTTAGAATCCTTTTGACTAGTGTAAACACCCACTCCTCATTTGTGACATTATAGTCTCATAGTCAGAAGAAACAATTTGGCAAACGATCTTTACTCAAACTCTACCTACTCCACAATTCCAGATTAATTACAATTACAGGAGCATCAGAGGCTACTATGGACTGAATTTTGCTCTCCTAAATTTATATGTTGAAGTCCTGATCCACAATGTGAATACATATGGAGATGATACAGATTGAATGAGGTTCTAATCCAGTAAAACTGTGGCCAATAATAAGAGGAAGCAATATCTCTGTGTCTGTGTTGTTTATAGTGTGTGTATGTGTCTCGGTCTCTGTGTGTCTCTCTCTCATTCACCATTTGTGAGCACACAGGGAGAAGGCAGTCATCTATAAACCAGAAAAAGAGATCTCACCAGAAATCAAACTGGCTAGTACCTTGATTTTCCATTCTGTAGAATTCCGAGAAATTTCTGTTGTTTAAGCCACCCAGTTTGTGGTATTTTGCTTTTGCAGCCTGAACTGACAAAGATAAATGTTGATATGAGAAACAATGTGCTGTTTTAACATATACCTAAAAACGTGGAAATGGTATTGGAAGAAGCTGGTAGGTAGATATTGGAAGAGTTTTAAGGTGCATGCCAGTAAAAAGTTGAAAGAGCTATGAAGGAACTGTTGGCAGAAATATGGACAATAAATGTGATTGTGATGAGGACTCAAAAGGAAATGATGAGAGCAGGAGAGAAAGCTCCCATTTTCTTAGAGAATACACACAAAATAATGAACAAAATTGTGGTAGAAGAAGGGACACTAAGGATCATTCTGATGAAATCTCAGATGGAAATGAGAAATAGTTTTGGAAATTAGATTATTGATTGTTAGGAAGCTGAGCTTTGCTATTAAGAACCAAAGAAATTAATTAAATTGAGAATGTTACTGTTCTATGGAAGGTAGAACTTGAGAATGATAAAATTAATATTTAGTGGAGGACATTTCTAAGCAAAGTACTGAGGATAGTCTCTGGAATCCTCCTCACTGCTTATAGTAAAATTAAAGAGAAAAAATGTTGATTTAAAGAAGATCTCATTAAAAAGAAAGGAGCCAGAACTTGGGAGATTTAGAAAATTCTCAGCTTATCCATATTGCAAAAAATTAAAAAGCATTTCCCTTTTTCCTCACTTTTCTCATTTGTTCTCACATTCTCACTTAGTGTTGAAGAGAACATTAAGTGTGTTACTGAACAACCATTTGATAAAGAGATCATGGGTGAAGCTTATGTACTTAGCCATCTCAGCAGAAGCCAGGAACAGAGATTATATCAGCAGAGCCACAGCCAGTTTGAGACAAAAGGGACAGAGAAAGCAGGACAGAGGGAAGGGAAATGGTGGGACTTTTTTCTTGAAGCACATAGTTCTAGACCATATAACTATTCAGCTGCAAACATGTGCTATTTTTTTAAGAAAAGGGAGAAAATGCCCCCAAAACATTCAGAGATCACCCAGGCTACTACCCCTATCCTAGAGCCTAAGAGGTGAGTTTGCCTTGCAGAGCCATGGAAGTGAAAGTGCCCCCTACTATGGGTCTGGAGAAGAGAGCACAGAACCAGAGGATTGTAGTCTTAAGATCTAATGGATCTTAGCTTCTCCTGTAGCTAAGATTTGAAAACACACTCACCACCACTACAAATACACACATCACTAATCTAATTCAGCCACTCCTGATGTTTTAAAATAGCATCATGACAGAAGCATCCCCTGGGGTTGCAGTGTTTCTTAGTGCCATGCAGAATCCAACTTCTTAAAAGTCACCCTGCTTTTTCACATCTGTTCCATTTTGTTGGCCGTAAAAGGTACAGTTAGAATGTTAGATCTACAGGCAAGGTGGGGATGAGAGGGAAATAAAGACAGTTTTATTGAAAACTCAAGATGATTTCCGTGAACCTGACTCAAAGAAACATAAACTGAAATGTACATTTCTGAGTTTGAGACCAGATTTTAGAGATGTCAAAGGAAAAAAGAATACCCAAGGAAAGGACAAAGACAAAATTTGACCCTGTACTGCTTTCAAAGACAACTCTTCTTGCTGTTATTAAGAAAACAAACAAACAAAAAAAAGTTTTTCAATACAAAAAGACAACCCTGAGAAAGGGAGAAAATATTTGCAAACAAAGCAACTGACAAGGGACGAACCTCCAAAATATACAAATAGCTCATGAAGCTCAATATCATTAAAAACAAATAACCCAATCAAAAAATGGTAGAACACCTAAACAGACATTTCTCTAAGGAAGAGATACAGATGGCCAACAAACACATGAAAAGATGCTCAACATCACTAGTATTTTAAAAATGCATTCAAAACTACAATGAGGCATTATCTCACACTGGTCAGAATGGCCATCGTCAAAAAATTCACAAACAATAAATGCTAGAGAGAGTATGGAGAAAAGACAATCATCTTATACTTTCCGTGGGAATGTAAGTTGATACAGCCACTATTGGTTCAGTTCAGTCACCCACTCGTGCCTGACTCTTTGCAACCCCATGGACTATAGCACACCAGACTTCTCTGTCCATCACTAACCCTCAGAGTTTGCTCAAACTCATGTTCATCAAGTCAGTGATGCCATCCAACCATCTCATCCTCTGTCATCCCCTTCTCCTCCTGCCTTCAGTCTTTCCCAGCATCAGGGTCTTTTCCAATGAGTCAGTTCTTTGCATCAGGTGGTCAAAGTGTTGGAGTTTCAGCCTCAGCATCAGTGAATATTCAGGACTGATTTCCTTTAGGATTGACTGGATAGATCTCCTTGCAGTCCAAAGGACTCTCAAGAGTCTTCTCCAACACCACAGTTCAAAAACATCTATGCTTCTTCAGTGCTCAGCTTTCTTTGTGGTGCAGCTCTCACATCATACTTGACTACTGGTAAAAACATAGCTTTGACTAGATGGACCATTGTTGGCAAAGTAATATCTCTGCTTTTTAATATAGTGTTTAGTTGGTCACACCATTTCTTCCAAGGAACAAGCATCTTTTGATTTCATGGCTGCAGTCACCATCTATAGTGATCTTGGAGCCCCCAAAAATAAAGTCTGTCACTGTTTCCATTGTTTCTCCATCTATTTGCCTGGAGTGATGGGACTGAATGCCATGATCTTAGTTTTTTGAATGGTGAATTTTAAGCCACCTTTTTCATTATGCTCTTTCACTTTCATCTAAATGCTCTTTAGTTCCTCTGCGCTTTCTGCCATAAAGGTGGTGTCATCTGAATATGTGAGGTTATTGATATTTCTCTGGGCAATCTTGATTCCATCTAGTGCTTCATCCAGCCCAGCATTTCTCATGATGTACTCTGCATAAGTTAAATAAGCATGGTGACATGTACAATCTTGATGTAGACCCTTCACGATTTGGAACCAGTCTGTTTCATGTCCGGTTTAACTTGACCATGACCTGCATACAGATTTCTCAGGAGGCAGGTGAGGATGATATTCCCATATCTTAAGAATTTTCCACAGTTTGTGGTGATCCACACAGTCAAAGGCTTTGGCAGAGTCAATAAAAGAGAAGTAGATGTTTTTTCTGGAACTCTCTTGCTTTTTCTATGATCCAATGGATGTTGACAATTTGATCTCTAGTTCCTCTGCCTTTTCTAAATCCAGCTTGAACATCTGGAAGTTCACAGTTCATGTACTGTTGAAGCCTGGCTTGGAGAATTTTGAGCAATACTTTGTTAGCGTGTGAGACGAGTGCAATTGTGCAGTAGTTTGAGCATTCTTTGGCATTGCCTTTCTTTGGGATTGGAATGAAAACTGACCTTTTCCAGTCCTGTGGCCACTGCTGGGTTTTACAAATTTGAGGGCATATTGAGTTCAGCACTTCCACAGCATCATCTTTTAGAACTTGAAATAGCTCAGCTGGAATTCCATCATCGTCACAAGCTTTGTTCATAGTGATGCTTCTTAAAGCCCACAGAACTTCGCATTCTAGGATGTCTGGCTCTAGGTGAGTGATCACACCATCATGGTTATCTGGGTCATTAAGATCTTTTTCTACAGCCACTGTGGAGAACAGTATCAAGGTTCCTTAAAAAATTAAAACTAGAACTACCATAAAACAGTATAACTGCATACCAACAATCCATCTTCAAGGCATATACCCAGAGAAAATCATAATTCAAAAAGATATATGCACCCCAATGGGACTATTTAAAATAGCCATGATATGGCAGCAGCCTATATGTCCATCAACAGAAGAATAGATAAAGAATATTTAATACATGTATACAATGAAATATTAGTGTCATAATAAGGAATGAAACTTATAGTTGTTGATGTGACCCATGATGGAAGTCTGAGGCTGTAAAGACAAATATTCTGAAGGAACCTGACAGGATGTTTGCATGGACCTAATAGGATGTTAGGTCCATCCATGAATCAAGGCAAATTAGACCTGGTCAAACAGGAGATGGCAAGAGTGAACATTGACATTTTAGGAACCAGTTAACTAAAATGGACTGGAATGGGAGATTTCAATTCAGATGACCATTATATCTACTACCATGGGCAAGAATCCCTTAGAGGAAATGGAGTAGCCATTATAGTCAACAAAAGAGTCTGAAATGCACTACGTGAGAGCAATCTCAAAAACGACAGAATAATCTCTGTTCATTTCCAAGGCAAACCATTCAATATAACAGTAATCCAAGTCTATGTCCCAACCGTAGTGCTGAAAAAGCTGAAACTGAATGGTTCTATGAAGACCCACAAGACTTTCTAGAACTAACACCCCAAAAAGATGTCATTTTCATCATAGGGGACTGGAATGCAAAAATAGGAAGTAAAGAGATACCTGGAGTAACAGGCAAATTTGGCCTTGGAGTACAAAATAAAGCAGGGCAAAGGCTAATATAGTTTTGCCAAGAGAACACACTGGTCATAGCAAATACCCTCTTTCAACAACACAAAAGACTCTACACATGGACATCACCAGATGGTCAATACCAAAATCATATTGATTATATTCTTTGCAGCTGAAGATGGAGAAGCTCTATACAGTCAGCAAAAACAAGACCAGGAGCTGACTGTGGCTCAGATGATGAACTCTTTATTGCCAAATTCAGACTTAAATTGAAGAAAGTAGGGAAAACCACTAGACCATTCAGGTATGACCTAACTCAAATCCCTTATGATTATACAGTGGAAGTGGCAAATATATTCAAGGGCCTAGATCTGATAGACAGAGTGCCTGAAGAACTATGGACAGAGGTTCGTGACACTGCATAGGAGGCAGTGATCAAGACCATCCCCAGGAAAAAGAAACACAAAATGTCAAAATGGTTGTCTGAGGAGGCCTTACAAATAGCTGAGAAAAGAAGAGAAGCTAAAGGCAAAGGAGCAAAAGAAGTGAAGTGAAGTCACTCAGTTATGTCCGACTGTTTGCGTCCCCATGAACTGTAGCCTACCAGGCTCCTCCATCCATGGGATTTTCCAGGAAAGAATACTGGAGTGGGTTGTCATTTCCTTCTCCAGGAGATCTTCCCCAAGCAGGGATTGAACCCAGTTTTGGATGTAGAGTTCCAAAGAATAGCAAGGAGAGATAAGAAAGCCTTCCTCAGTGGTCAGTGCAAAGAAATAGAGGAAACCAACAGAATGGGAAAGACTAGAGATCTCTTAAGGAAAATTAGAGACAACAAGGGAATATTTTATGCAAAGATGGGCACGATAAAGGACAGAAATGGTATGGACCTAACAAAAGCAGAAGATATTAAGAAGAGGTGGCAAGAATACACAGAACTATACAACGAGATCTTCATGACCCACATAACCACGATGGTGTGATTGCTCTAGACAGACATCTTGGAATGTGAAGTCAAGTGGGCCATGGGAAGCATCACTACAAACAAAGCTAGTGGAGGTGATGGAATTCTAGCTGAGCTGTTTCAAATCCTAAAAGATGATGTTGTGGAAGTACCACACTCAATATGCCCTCAAATTTGTAAAACTCAGCAGTGGCCACAGGACTGGAAAAGGTCAGTTTTCATTCCAATCCCAAAGAAAGCCAATGCCAAAGAATGTTCAAACTACTGCACAATTGCTCTCATCTCACACACTAGCAAAGTATTGCTCAAAATTCTCCAAGCCAGGCTTCCACACTACATGAACTGTGAACTTCCAGATGTTCAAGCTGGATTTAGAAAAGACAGAGAAACATGTATAAAATCATATATGAAACGAGTTGCCAGTCCAGGTTCGATGCACGATACTGGATGCTTGGGGCTGGTGCACTGGGACAACCCAGAGGGATGGTATGGGGAGGGAGGAGGGAGGAGGGTTCAGGATGGGGAACACATGTATACCTGTGGCGGATTCATTTCTATGTTTGGCAAAACTAATACAATATTGTAAAGTTTAAAAATAAAATAAAATAATTTAAAAAAAAAGAAAAGAAAAGGCAGAGGAACCAGAGATCAAATTGTCAACATCCATTGGATCATAGAAAAAGCAAGACACTTCCAGGAAAATATCTATTTCTCCTTTATTGACTAGGCCAAAGCCTTTGACTGTGTTCATCAGAACAAACTGTGGAAAATTCTTCAAGAGATGGAAATAACAGACCACCTTACCTGCTTCCTGAGAAATTTGTATGCAGGTCAAAAATCAACAGTTAGAACTGGACATGGAACAAGGGACTTGTTCCAAATTGGGAAAGGAGTAAATCAAGGCTGTATATTGTCACCTTGATTATTTAACAAATATGCAGAGTACATCATGAGAAATGCTGGGCTTGATGAAGCACCAGCTGCAATCTAGATTGCTGGGAGAAATATCAATAATCTCAGATATTCAGATGGCACCACCTTTATGACAGAAAGCAAAGAGGAACTACAGAGCCTCTTGATGAAAGTGAAAGAGTGGAGTGAAAAAGCTGGCTTAAAACCCAGCATTAAAAAAAACTAAGATCGTGATATCTGGTCCCATCACTGCATGGCAAATAGATGGGGAAACAATGGAAACAGTGACAGACTTTATTTTGGGGGCTCCAAAATCACTGCAGATGGTGACTGCAGCCATGAAATCAAAAGACACTTGCTCCTGGAAGAAAAGCTGTGACAACATAGACAGCATATTAAAAAGCAGAGACACTATTTTGCTGACAAAGGTCCATTGAGTCAAAGTTATGTTTTTTCCAGTGGTCAAGTATGGAAGTGAGAGTGTACCACAAAGAAAGCTGAGTGCTGAAGAATTGATGCTTTTGAACTATGATGTTGGAGTAGACTCTCAAGACTCCCTTGGACTGCAAGGAGATCCAACCAGTCAGTCCTAAAGGCAGTCAGTCCTGAATATTCATTGGAAGGACTGATGCTGAAGCTGAAACTCCAATGCTTTGGCCACCTCATGCAAAGAACTGACTCATTGGAAAAGACCGTGATGCTGGGGAAGATTGAAGACAGGAGGAAAAGGGGATGACAGAGGATGAGAAGTTTGGATGGCATCACTGACTCTATGGACATGAGTTCGAGCAAGCTCTGGAAGTTGTGATGGACAGGGAAGCCTGGTGTGCTGCAGTCCATGGGGTCGCAAAGAGTCCGACATGACTGAGCAACTGAACTGAAGTGAAGGAATTAAATTGTGAAATTTGCAGAGATGTTGATGGACCTAGAGACTGTCATACAGAGTATAGAAAGTCAGCAAGAGAAAAACAAATATGGTATTAATATAATATCAGTTATATGTGGTATCAAAAAAGCAATAGAGAGGAATTTATTTGCAAAGCAGAAATAGAGACATGGAGGATATAGAGAAGAGACATATGGATACTGGGGGTGGAGGGTAAGAAAGGGAGGGTGGTATGAATTGGAAGAATGGGCCATATATTCACTATTATGTATTATGTATACAATAGATAACTAGTAACCTACCGTATAGCTCAGAGAACTCTATTCAATGCTCTGTGGTGACCTAAGTGGGAAGGAAATCCTAAAAAGGTGGGTTATATGTTTATGCGTAGCTGATTCACTTTGCTGTACAGGAGAAATTAAAACATTATAAAACAACTATACTCTAATAAAAATTAATTTAAAAATAAATTGAAGGATAAAAAATAGTTTTAAAATTAGGACAGTATGAAATATAAGGTGGCCCAACCAAGCCTTTCCAATATAATACTGGAAAGCAATAAACAATTACATTATATAAACCAACCATCTTAGCAGAAATGATAATTAAAGTGATGAATCTGTATGCTTCATTGATTTATGAATTTGTTTAATGATTCTTATTCAGAGTAGCAAAAACTATTATGCATTCACTGATTTTAAAAGACAGTTTATAACTGTATGACCTTTGCTGCCCCAATGGAAGTAATCTTCAGTAATACTTTGAGATTCTAACAGTCACACTGATTTTTTATTATACTTTAAACTGTATTTTTTTCCTTCATTGAAAAGTTTTATAATTGTGTATTCATAACTATTGATTGTTTTGAAAGGAATCATGGCACCCAAGCAAAATTGCTTCCCAAGAGCTAGGCTTGGGCTTAAATCAATGCAAGCAAAGCCATTAACTGTAGTGGGGACCTTGGCACCAGGCCCCCTGCAGCCCTCACTCCACAGCCACTAAGGAGATGTCTACTTACAGCCAGGTGCAGCTGGACAAGCACTAAATGGTGGGTGGTTGCTCTTATCAGGGAATTTCTTTGTTTATATGGTGTAAAGTCACAGGCTGATCTTTCTATTCATGTCTTGTGGTGTAAACTTCCTTGTTTGTTTTTATTTCTTTTTCGCCTGGGAGCCAGAGAACTTTACACACAAACTAACCTGAGAAGGAAAGATAGGAGCTAAGAATAAGTGATGACAAGAATGGCAGGATGGGGAGGGAGGAGGGAGGAGGGTTCAGGATGGGGAACACATGTATACCTGTGGCGGATTCATTTTGATATTTGGCAAAACTAATACAGTTTTGTAAAGTTTAAAAATAAAATAAAATTTAAAAAAAAAATGGCAGGAATGTAGGAACAGTGTTAGTGCTCTCAATTTTGAACTCTTTCTTCCTTCTTTCTCTTATTCTCTCTTCTTTTCTCTCACTCTCTCTCTCACACATACTCACACTCCTTGCACCAATCTCTCCAAAAGTCCAAAGAATTTGTTTAAAGACATGTTTTGCAAATGGCATACACACACATTAATCCTCATTCATTCAGTAAACCCAAGAATTCTTTCATCATTATGTCCATGCCTGACTGAAAGCAGATATAAAAAAATATATAGGAACAGTCAATTTGCCATATCACATCAGACCACACATTTATCTATTTCTGTACCTTGCCTCTGGGAGTGACGAATTTCTGACGCTTCATAGAAAGGTGGGGGCGGGGGGTAGTCAAACAAAAGAAAAATATATTTTCTTTAAGCATGCTTTAGATGCTCATTTCCTAGTCAGTACTATATTTTACAATCTTCTATTCTTATGATCTTTTATCTACCCGCCTTTACCCCGCAACTTCCTATCCCATATCAGACTTGAAATAATTACTGCAAATGCCATTTGGGCATTCTGTGAAACATTTTGACAACTTTACAATTTATTATGCACCTTTCATTCCTTTTAACAATTATTTCTGTTGAAAAGTTCATTGTGTTTTTAGGAATAAAATTTTAAGTGGAAAAGAAGAAGACAAAGAATTTTCCTTGATCTCATTAGTGCATACCTATAACTCTCCTACATACCACTTTCTCAAAGTTTGTGTTGTATTAAGTGATGCAGTGATTTACCTACCTGAGAATGTCCTAATAGTAGCACATGTGCTTATCACTACCAGAAATTTGCAAAGAACAAAGTAAGCAGAGGTTTGAGACTGACTCAAATAATTATTTGTAAAACATTCGTGTCCTGTAAACTAAGATTGAACTGAATCCTCAAGGATTTCTGTGAAAAGTACCTAAAAGTATTTTGGAAGCAATTTAAAGAGAATTGCTAAAAATTGAATCTAAAGAAGATTGGTGAAGAAGTCAGTGTTTAACATGAAATATTGAAATGAAACCAAATAAAATATTTGAATATGGAATTTCTTTCATAGTTGTAGAATAGTTTGAAATCTATTAATAGAATTTTAGGGCCAGATTGCATCGAAGTACAAAGAAAGCACAGAAGCAAAGTCTACCACAGAAAGATCTTTCAGTGGAAAATTTAATGACAATAAACGTCAGGTAATTTGAGACTTTTTGTGCTTCATATTGCAATTCTAAAATCTTAGTTTTTTGGTTGTTGTTGTTTGTTTTGATTTTTTACATGCAGGCATTTTTTTACACACGTACACTAAACAATATGACAGTTAATTTTGTGGCAAAGTCTGGATATTCTATCAACGTATCTCTTATCAGGAAAATAAAAATCTTGCTCACTTTTATTGACTTTCAGCTCAAAAGGATGATTCTAAGTAAACAACGCCCATTATATTTTCATTTATTTTTATGAACAAATACAATGTTACAAAAATAAAAATATTTAAAATCTGGAATACATTTCCCACCAGAGTATGACAAGTTAAACTTGGTCAGAATTGGACCCTAAATTATTTGACAGCGTCCCTTTAAGCCTTTTAAGGGTCACTTAGCATTTCCATTACAAATCTCGACTTTCAGAAGTTTAAGGCTTGTCAGTTCAAAGTTGCAGAAGTCTGGAACTTATACAAGTTGGCAGACCAGATGTTTCTTATTTATTTGTGTGAGATTTCTTTCTACCCTTCCTTTTCTGTTTCACTAAAAATGTTTCTAAAATTGCTGGTAACTTCCAAATTACACAAGAACTAAAAATCTGAGGTTTTTATTTTTCTACACCAGAGCTATAAATATTTTCATTTAAAAATATGATAATATGTAAGGAATTTTTCCCCACCCTTTGATGATAATAAGTCCACCCAATTCCTGAATCATTTATATGTATTCTGAGGACAATAAATAAAAATGAATTTTAAATTCCAATGAGAAGTAGCAATCAGAATATATTAAACCAAATGAAAAAATTCTACTGAATGGACAAGTTATTTGACAAATATACCAAGTAAAAGAAAAATGGTTACAGATTAATTGTGAAAAAGTCCTTGATGTCCTTCACTTAGCGTGTAAAACCTACAGATAGATGGAAGGAGGTTTGAATCCTAGAGGGAACATGCTCAATGCTCAGAATCAAGCTCAAACTAAATAATGTTTTCATGCTTACATTTTCTGCTCAGAAAAAGTACTCCTGTTACTGACTGTACTTGCTTTTTAAGAACCTGAATGACTACATAGGTGTCAAAGTTATAAACCCCTTCAAAGAACTGACAAGTGTCTAAGTCGGTTTAAAAAGATTAAGAGTGGCTCCCTTGTTCTGAAATTATACAAAAGTGCCATCGCACTTTTCAAGTAATTTGAAAGCCATTCATTTCAGTGGCAGGTAGCCAAAACACAAAAGCCAGAGAATGGCAGCAGGATGTCATACAGGTATACCCACATGTTTTCCAAAGGCTTGTGCTGCTTCTAACCTCAATGGCACAGCCTCAACAGACCAAAGAGTCACAGCAAAAATCTTTGTGAGGTTCACCCATCAGTACTGGGTTCTGGCTGCCCTCATTCACGCACACTCATTTCCATTCCCTTAACTGAGCCCAGATATCAATGTGAAGGATGCCACATTGTGGATGCCTAGATGCCAATGTGAAAGTGAAAGTCACTCAGTCATGCCCAAGTCTTTAAGACCCCATGGACTATACAGCCCACGAAATTCTCACTTGGTAAAGAATCCGCCTGCAATGCAGGAGACTCTGTTTCGATTCCTGGGTTGGGAAGATCCTGAAGAAGGGAAAGGCTACCCACTCCAGTATTCTGGCCTAGAGAATTCCATGGACTATACAATCCATGGGATTGCAAAGAGTCAGACACGACTGAGCAGCTTTCACTTCACTTAGCCAATGTGAAGTTTCTGGCAATAAAACAGAAATGTCATCCTCCCAAATATCTGATGAACAGAGTCTCAAATGCCAGTGGACATTCTAATGAACCATCCCTGAGTTTCAACTTCCGAAATTTTCTTGCAGTTTATTTACCAACAACAAACCATTTAGAATCACACAAAATTCTAACAAAATATTTGCAAGTAATATCCTATTTCTCTTCCCCATCCCATCTAATTGGAATATAACTTTACACCACAAGCTTAAGCTCCAGCTATAAAAAGCTTAAGTTTGAGCAGCCTGAGATAGCATCAAGAATACTTTAAGCCATAGGTTAAGCAGTTTGCTAGTTCTGGAGTTTCTAGGAAATTCTAGAACTCTCAGTGGGAGTTGAACAAACAAGACAGTCTTGGAAATTTTGGAAAATTCTGTTGTACCTCAAAGTTCTACCTTAAATTCTTAAAATCAATAGTTATTAAAGAGTGTTGTATGTTAGTACTGCATGTCCTTCCTCCAAGGTTAAGAAAGTGGTCATTTTTTTTTTATTATTATTTTGATGCAGTTTATGCACCTATTGAATTCATAGCCATTTCTTTTAGTATTCTAGACATTTTCAGTATAAAAAGGAGAAATACTACATATAAACAACTTAGTAAATTAAAGCAGTAGCAATGGAAATAAAAGGAAAGAGTGCTTAAATTTGACAAGTGGAGTCAAAAAAGGCTTCAAAATAAGACAACATTTAAAGTACTGTTTAAGAAATGAAACTGAATGATTTAGCCAGGCAAATAGTCAGACTGGGAGTGGGACAAAACATATATTTAAAAAAAATACTAAGAGATAGCAGTGGTGGAACACGGATTTTGTGCTGGGGGCTCCGTAGAAGTGATGATAGCCAATACGTATGTAATGAATGCTTGCTGCTTGCTATACAGTGGTGATATTCCACATGTTTAAATATGTTAGTTAATCATCATAAGAACCTGACAACTGGGTATTATCATTAACCTCTTCTTACTTGCTAGGATTTGCCCCCAAGCAGTCTCTCTGCCCGACCCTTGCACTTACGTATCACCTATAGGTGGCCCAGAGGTTAAAGCGCCTGCCCGCGATGCGGGAGACCGGGGTTCAATCCCTGGGTCGGGAAGATCCCCTGGAGAAGGAAATGGCAACCCACTCCACTATTCTTGCCTGGAGAATCCCATGGAAGGAGGAGCCTGGTAGGCTACAGTTCACGGGGTCACAAAAGAGTCGGACATGACTGAGCGACTTCACTTTCACTTTCACTATGCTACCTGTAGCAATAATGAGACTGGAGTGCCAGGTGAAAATGGAAACACCAGGAGTCTTGTATGCATTATGGACAGTTCAAACTAGGCCCTTTCATTCTGTAGATATTAGGAAGTCTTTGAAGGTTTTTGAGCAGCTGAATGTCACAATCAGACTTGCTTGCCATCTGAATCAAGGGCAGATTGAGGAGGAACCTAAAGTCTAGGATACAGGTTCTGATAACTGGGCTTCTGATTGCACTTGAGCTTCCAAAGAGGCAGATTTGGGAGCTCTGTACCACATCTGCAAAGAATTTTTAAGAGAATGGAATGGAAGTTTTCAAGAGTGAAAGAACAAGAATAGTGGAGAAAGGGGAGTTCATCTGAAGATAAATATATAAAGAAGATTTTATAAGATATGATGATTGATTGGAGAACGAATGATGAGGAAGAGAGAAAACCTTGATCCCAAGGTTGATGTCTGGAAGCATATTGGAGAGCAATGTCTTTAATAAATTAGAGAATCCAAGGAGAAAAGAGTGAATATGATGTATTTCAAGTAGCTTTGGGATGACAGTGTAGGCATGTCTAGAATGCTGTGGTTCTGAATCTCTTGAGCGAAGCCTTGGATAGAGTTACAAATTAGTAGTTGGTAACCAACAGTGAACTGATGGTTGTTGACATGATGTGAAAAGGAGAAGATATCCCAAAATAAAATATGTGGAGTAAGACACTCTAGCATAGAGCCCTGAGAATTGTAGCATTTAATGGACGAGCATGAAATGAGGAATCAAGGAAAGAAACAGAATGGAAGAAGATGGTATGAGATCATGGGCTTAAAATAACATAGTGGTAAAAGCATAGACTTTATAGTCCAGCAGAAACAGATTCAAATTTGTTGGATAATGACTATAAGCCAGGCACTGTGTGAGTGCTTTATAGGCATTATTTCATTTAATCCTCCCACATAATCCTACAAGGAAACCGCAATTACCAGTTTCATTTCACTGACAGGGGAAATAATTCTTAGAGAGGAATTTGTTCAAGGTTGCTTAATCAGTTAATGATGAAACTAGGTTTCCACTTCTTCCCCAGAGCTAAACTCATAATCAGATGCTAACTCACCATACTTCAAATGCAAGGACATGGATATTTTAACCATTGCATTTCTTTGTACCTAACACATTACCAGTAGATTCTCAATAAATGCTGACTGAATGAAAGAAAGAACAAGGGTTGAAGTATAACTCTTTTCTTTCCTCTCATCAGCTCATCTCCTCCCAGAAGGCCTCCCTATTAACCTTATTTGAAACTAGCATATCACGTGTTTCACATTTACACTGAAAACTTGCCCTGTCAGGATCATCCAGAGATGGACCACCTTCTCCTGTACTCGTAGAGCATTTGTCTGTTCCACTTCCCTAGAATCTATTCTATTTTGTCTTATACAATCAGTTCCCTTTTTGGATTCGTTTTACTTCAAAACCAGGCTGCAAGGACATTTATGTATGTCTGTATTCCTTAGGTCAACTAGCTCCATGCCTTTTACCTGGAAGGTGTTAGTAATTGTTTGCTGACTGATTTAACTAGTTAAAGGCAGAATATTAAATGACATTTAATCCATGACTGTATCACAACCTCCCCTTTATCTTTTCAGAAAGATATTAAAGGATATAAAATATAGATTTTAGTAAAAGCAACTGTGGGCCTCCCAGGTGGTGCTAGTGGTAAAGAACCCACCTGTCAATGCAAGAGACAAAGGAGACATGGATTTGATCCCTGGGTCAGGAAGATCCCCTGGAGGAGAGTATGGCAACCCATCCCAGCATTCTTTCCTGGAGTATCCCGTGGACAGAGGAGCCTGGCCAGCTACAGTCCATGGGGTAGCAAAGAGGCAGATAGTACTGAAGTGACCTAGCACACACACACATGAAAAAGCAACTCTAGGTAAAAAATACATGCCAGATATTCACAGTGACTCTCTCAAGGTTCTTTGCTACTTACTATCACAGCCGACAGGCTTTGTCTATGCTTTAATAAATCCCAATTTTTGTAGCTTTTATGTTTTTTGCATTTCAAATTATATTCATTTGAAATACGGCATACTATATATTTCCATATATATATATATATATATACACACACACACATATATATGGCTTCCCTGATGGCTCAGTGTGTAAAAAATCTGCCTGCATTGTAGGAGACACAGGAGACACAGGTTTGATCCCTGGGTCAGGAAGATCCCCTAGAGAAGGAAATGTTAACCTACTTCAATATTCTCACCTGGGAAATCACATGGACAAAGGAGCCTGATGATCTACAGTCTATGAGGTCACGAAGAGTCAGATATGACTTAGTGACTAACCAACAACAATAGCATACACACACACACACACACACACACACACTCACACATGTACTCTTAATCTATAGACTTGCTTGGATGTATGGCCCAAAAAGTAAATTACCAAGTAATACTTCAGGTGCCTAGATGGATAAGATAAAAGTGAAGGGATATAGCTGTCCATAAAGGGAACATATAACATCTGCTGGTATTTGGGAAAGAAAGCATTCCTATCTTGAAAAATGTACTGCAGACCGCAACACACGGAACCTTTCATGGAGAGGAGAGAGCTGATTAGAATCAGGTTCACTCTGAGTCCATACTTGCCTGGTCTCACTTACACAGCAGCTTCTGAATCTCACAGGCATTTTGTGGGCAATAAGGACCACTTTTCATCTGCTATTACCCCAGTGAAGGGTGACCTACTCCCTCTTGGCCTGATCTTGTTGCTCTCTTTGTAACCCCAGGATAAGATAGTTTTTTTCATTTATACAGATAATACTGCCTGAGAACTTCATCATGTGCAAAATTCAGAAAAATGTTTTCTTATTGTCACCTTTACATATTTCCCCCTCCTGGTGTTATTCTTTTCATCTTGGGTAGGATATGAACACTGTTTGCTTAGGAACCCTAACCAAATGCTCACCAGTGACTTGCAATTATTCTATTGGGTAATGATTTGCCAGTAGGTAGAAAAAAATGGAACTGAGATAGCATTCAAGGACAATTCTCAAATGCTTCTCTCATTCCCATCCCTAATATTTATACAATTGCTCTTCTCAATTAGATTTAAAATGAACTAAGGGAAATGGTGTCATCTCTAACAGGAATATTAAGAAATTAAGCATGCTAAATTCAACCTAAAATTTCACTGAGGCTTAGGTTCTACTTTGCAAAATGCTAGCTCCTTTTAAGAGGAAATAAAAGATTCTCAAATCACATCAAAAAGTTGTACTAATCAATAAAAACAATATGGTATTTTGCTAGGCATGTTTTCACCTTCGGTCTCCTTGCTTACTATATAATCTTGGGCACATAGTTTGAAACTGATTTTTGTTTGGGGCGGTTGGGCTTCAAAAACCAGAAAGCAAAAAAGAATAAGGAGAAAGAGAGGGTTACAGCTTATTCTTTGTGAAGGAATGCCTGGTTATTTTGTCAGCTACTGAATGATGTGTGCTGGAGTCTCTTCTGATGGAAGCCTTCTAAACATGTTCTGAGTGGGATAGTTTACTCTGTCTTCAGGGAACATTAAGAAGGTGTTTTTGTTTTTTGAAGCCCCTTAAGAGACAGATTTCCTTTCATCTAAGGTACTACTTAAAGCTCATCTGTCCAAGAGATATAGATAATGGTCACTCACATTCATAGACCCTATGAAAAAGAGCATAAGCATAGCAGGACTTGTCTTCCCAGGTTGTCCTCCTCTTTTGCCTTGAGAGGCAACTCTGAAGGAGGATCTCTGAGTCTTGGGGAACTGTATATGTTTTCCCTTATCCTTTGCCTCACAGATTTAT
The DNA here is from genome assembly GCF_029407905.1 of Bubalus kerabau. Classification (NCBI taxonomy): domain Eukaryota; kingdom Metazoa; phylum Chordata; class Mammalia; order Artiodactyla; family Bovidae; genus Bubalus; species Bubalus kerabau. The sequence goes on along the minus strand of NC_073629.1, from coordinate 63,580,590 downwards.
ATTCATAGGCTATGAAAGACTAATATTTTGTGATCAGATTCCCAGATTTCCTTTCTTTTCAGCTTTTGGGTTGTAAACATCCTACACTTGAAAATATAGCATCTGGCTCCCCAACCCCCTAAATTTTTATTCTAGGCTCTTTACATTCAGTTGATTGTTTTTGCAAAGCCCTAGGTCTATTAAAGTCATCCATCTTTTCTCTTTTCCTGGCTGTTTCTATTAAAGTTTCCAGCAAATTTGTTATGATATAACTCGAGTATTTTATCCCTTTAATTATTTTTATATAGCATGACACTATTTGAAAAAAATCACTGGGCTTGGTAAAAAAAAATCTTAACACTATTTTGGATAATTTTTAAACATATAGAAATGTCTTGTCATTTAATCTATGTAACAATCTGCTGCTGTTGCTTAGTCACTATCCGACTCTGTGTGACCCTATGGACTGCAGCCTGCCAGGCTCCTCTGTCCATGGGATTCTCTAGGCAGGAGTACTAGAGTGGGTTGCCATGCCCTCCTTCAGGGCATCTTCCCAACCCAGGGATCAAACCGAGGTCTCCTGCATTGCAGAGAGTCTTTACCACTTAGCCACCAGGAAAGCCCCCTGTACAAAAATGGTATGAAATAAACATCACCACCATGATTTTACTGATGAAATAAATGAAGCAGGGAGGGAGGAAGTGGTTGAGGATGAGGGTTCAGGAGGTTAATGATCATTTACCTAAGTTCCTATAGTCAGTAACTAATAAAATCCATGGATTAACTCAGTTCTTCTAACTCTAATATGCACACTCTTTTCACTAAACTATTATGCCTCTGAAGTTATTTAAACTCCTTAAGCCTTAATTCATTCATTTACAAAATGAGGGTATTAATCACTGGATAGCTCAGAATGCTCTTGTGAAAATCAAATAAAGGAAAGTGCTTGATAAACATTAAAATATTATAGAAATATGGAGTAATAATAAGGTAAATTAACAAATGCTGGGTAACAATCATTTTCCTATAAGTTATTATACATATTAAGCTAAAAGGCACTTAATATTAGCCATTTATACTTAGAAGAATGAAGCCCCCAAGTGTGGAAATTAGATGTCTAATTCCCTTGTCAACATAATTAAAAAATAACAATCACAAAAGCTAATTTATGGAAACAGGGTAAAATTTACACTTTTAAAATTATGTGACAGAGGGTGAATTTCCAAGGCAATGTGGGAAAATACAGATTTTTCCTAAGCAGGTATGAGAATATTTTTCCCACATCATATGAATAAAGTACAGTGAGAGAAAGTGGTGACCTCTCCTCCCTTGAAATGAATGTGCTTTGATGACTAAGTCAAAGATGTCATTGCAAGCCATGTGTGCTAGGGTAAAGTACAAGCTTTGAATCTAGATTTTCTAAAGTTAATGATGTCCTAGATTTTTGTTGTATTAAATTCAGTCTGAATCTCTAATAATCCCAAGTTTAAAACAGGTATGTGTGCAGTAGAATGCTGCTTTGTGCTCATTTCTTCAACGATGCAGTATACATGATAGTTTATTTTTGGTGAAAATGTCATTGATAGTTTTATTCATTCCAATTAAGAGTTTAAAAAATCAGCCTAAATAAAATCACCTTGTATTTTTCTTGTATTTAGAAATTCCATAATTCTTGTCACTTTAAGAATCATGCAGATACTTGATTTCTATTAAGCACCTACTGTTGCCTTTGTCTGGGTATAATCATGAGCAAAACAAACCTGTTTAAATTATAATGGAAAGTAAGATATTAACCAGGCTTTCCTGGTGGCTCAGTGCTAAAAAAAAAATCCACCTGCCATTGCAAGAGATGCAGGTTCAATCCCTGGTTCATGAAGATCCCCTGGTGAAGGAAATGGCAACCCACTCCAGTATTCTTGCCAGGGAAATCCCATGGACTGAGGAGTCTGGTGGGCTACAGTCTATGGGGTCATAAAAGAGTCAGAAATGACTTAACAACTAAAACAACAAAAGCAAGATATTAACCAAGCAACTGCACAAGTATATAATTAGAAATTTAAATGAGTGCTACACAGGAGAATTATCAAATGATAGGAAGGAGATCTGCTCAATCGGATCAAGAAAAGCCCCCTGAAGAAGTGATGCTTGAGCTGAAATCTGAGAAATGGGCAGGAATTAATTAAAGAAAGAGGATGATGGTGCAGGGAGAGAGAAAGGAATTCAAAGAAAGCAAAATAGTGTATTTAAGTCCTGATGTTCAGTGGCCTTTGGTTCTCCCCAAAAGATGAAGAACAAACTGGAAGGTAAGGGCAGGGGATGTTGACATGTACAAACGGAAGCCAGGTCATCTTTAAGCATAGATACTTTCTTGACTACAAACAGTAACTATGTAGGCTTTCAAAATGTTTTATTTAACAGACTCACAGACTAGAGAATGAATTTATGGTTGCCAGGAAGAAAGGACATGGGGAAGGGATAGTTAGGGAGCTTGGGATTGACATGTACATACTGCTATATCTAAAATGGATAACCAATAATAAACTACTGTATAGCACAAGGACTCTGTTCAATGTTATGTGGCAGCCTGGATGAGAGGGCAGTTTGGGGAAGAATGGATACACGGTTATGTATGGCTGAGTCCCTCTAAGACTGCAAGTATATCACCACCCCAAGCTGTGTATGGGAGGAAGGATTAACCTCGTCCTTATGAGGGGCTTATCATTAAGTTTTTATTGTCAGCATTTATCTTGCTCCTGAGCTCCAGCATTATATATCCAACTGCATAGCTATATCTCTACCTAAATATCTAATAGGAATCTCAAACTGAACATACTAAGGAGAACTTACATTTGCCCACAAATCCCCTTACTCCCAACTTGTTTCTCTCCTAGTCTTCCACACTCAGTGAGAGCCAAAAATAAGTTATACGAGATTCCTCTGTTTCCCTCATCCTTCCAACATCCAATCCCCAACAAATCTTCTCAGCTCTACCTCAAAACTTTATTCAGAATTTATCTTTGCAGCCATCCCTCACTTAGATACAAGCCTTTTCCCGCACAGCTTCCAGGTGATTATTTTATAGTAATGATCAAATGACGTCACATCTTAACTTAAAAGCTCTCTAATTGCTTTCTATTTGAATAAAATCTTGATATTCAACAAGGCCGCTAAGAATCTGTATTATCTATCCTTTGTCTAGTTCGCCCACATTCCCTCCTTTCATGCTTTCCTTTAGAGCTATTAGCTTCATTCACAATAGTTTTTGTTTTTTTGTTTTTTAATTCCTTGAGCAAGCCAAACAGGGCCTTCGAACCAGCTGTTTCCTGTGCTTGGAGCTCTCTGCTCTTGGATCTTTGACTGTTTTCTCCTCTGGTGTCATGTAGTTGTCAGTTTTAGCATTATCTCATCAACATAGACTTCCCCAACCACAAATATAATATAGTATCTTGCTCATCCAAATCATTATTTATAATTTTATCTAGTTTTATTGTCTACATTATTCTTATTATATTTTGTAAACATGCTATTCCAAGAAAAATGTAAATTTCATAAGAACAGAAACTATATCTATCTTTTTTATGACTATATTTCTTGTACCAGGGAAAGTGATCCGTAAATATTTATTAAAAGGAAGAAAGAAAAGAAAGGAAGAAACAAAGGAACAAATGAAGAAAAAAAAGAAAATACACAGCAAGTGTGTCCAATAAAACAAATCAACATCTCTTATCATTTATATTCACTCTTCAATCTAGATGTAATATAAGGAAAAAATATTTTGCCCAAAGCACTCCAAAAGCTTTTTAATGCACCCTGAGGATAAAGTCTACTTACCTAATATCTATATGGAAAAAATTGAATAGTAAATCTATGGATAAGACAGGAATGCAAATGGCAAGATAAACTTTTAAAAAAATCTAATTTTTCACTTTTGAGCAATGTTAGTTGCATTATCTTGCTTTCTTTTTCATTGTATTTAAAAGAAATAGAAAAGAAATTGGAAAGAAAGACAGCAAGCCACAATGAAAACTCAAATGCATCTTTATTCTGGGGGGATCATTCATTAGATGATGCACTGGGCTACATTTTCGCAGTATATATTGTTCCCTCTGAGTGGAGCTCCATTGATTTCAAAGTCTCTAAGCTGCCATTTTGGAGGCTGCTGAGTGCAAATATTATAATGCCATTTGGGATACTCTAATGTGCTTTTTACAAAAGTAGTCTCTCAGTAATACTCAAACTTACCCTGATTGGGGTTTGGACTACATTCTTGCTGAGAAAAGATGACTCTGCTAGCTCTTTTGGTTTATTTTCAGTACTTAAAAATTGCAAGCCATATCACAGTGTTTGCCCCACACTTTGTTGATTCTACACAGAGTGGCCCAAACCCTTGAAGAAGTCTGTGGGTATGTGCTCCCTAGGGACAAAGACTCTAAGCTATAAAGCACTGTATCACAAAAAGACTGGCACAGGAACATGAAAGACAATAAATGCTTGTTGAATGAATAAATAAATCAATATTAATTTCTACTTTCTTAGTAAGACAAATGAGCAATCTGCCCTGTCAATCTTTCTACTTCAAGCATCTGAGAGTGAAATATTTAACAGAAATTTCCTTTAGATTTCCAAAAGGTATAAACACTTTCTTTCCCCTGATTTTTTTTTATGCATTCAACATTTATTAACCATATATTATACATGCAAGGCATTGGAATGAATGCAAAGCAATTAAGGATTTTTCTGCCCTCAAACAACATTAAGAGACAACACCATGAAGACCCCTATCTAACCTTAGAACTTTTTCCTGCTTTCTCTACAGTAATTCCCTGCTCTACTAAAAAGTTCACAAACTAGATTTCCTATTACTGCTGCTCTCCATTCCTGGGAGGCCCATGGTCCTCCTGGTTTATGTCTACTTAGTTATGTAGTGTCTATTCTTCCTTCAAGCTTCAACAGACATTGTAGCCCAAAAAGCTAAACATTAAATACCACTCTTTAGGCCCTTCACAGGATTGCTTTCTCAAAGTACTTTGGGGTGGCATCCTAAGTTTTCATTAAGCCTTCCTTTGGTAAAACAATATAGAAGTCTTAACTTGATATTTAATATAGGAAACATTTTTCAGCACGATATTTTTCGTTATATCACTTTGTGTCCCCCCTCTCTATGAAGTGTCATGTGAGAATATTTTTCTAAACTAAGAACTGAATAAATCTTTGCTTTTCTGAAATAATTATTTTCTTTATGTTCAAGGATAATCTTATAACTTTTGCAGTTGTATTTTAAAATTTTTTCTTGATTATCAAAAAGCTTAGAGTCAGGTGCAACCAAATTTTAGTCATTAGATGGGATTATATTTTTTACTATCATTTCACTAACTTCTCCACAAGATGAGAAAATAGGGGTCTTCAAATTTATGTTGTAAATTTTTTAAAATGGGAACTGATTTCTATATCTATATACACACTTTTCAGTTTTCAAGGATTAGAATAGCAATCAGTAAAGATTAAAAAGTGCCTATCTTCATGGAATTTATATTCTTTATATTTGTCCATAAAATTTTTTAACTTAAAGAAGAGAAAGATCACATATGGCTAATATTTTATTATATTTGCTTAAACATATGTAAATATATAACCTTTTCCATGTTACTAAAAATCTTTTTTCAAATTATCCAGTATGGGCTTCCCAGGTGATTCAATGTTAAAGAAGCCACCTGACAAGTCAGGTGATGCAGGAGAAATGGGTTCAATCCCTGGGTCCAGTAGATCCCTTGGAGGAGGAAATGGCAACCCACTCCAGCATTCTTGCCTGGAAAATTCCATGGACAGAGGAGCCTGGTGTGCTACAGTCCATTGGGTCACAAAGAGTTGGATATGGCTATGTGACTGAGTACTCAAGTACTCAATTTCTTCAAGTGGATATACCGGTTTTATTTAATCTATCCTAACATCTTAAATATACAGGTTGTTTCCTACTGTTTAATCATTGTAACCCTGTTATGTTTGGGGATTATCAACCTAAAGGACCTCTCCACCACTTTTCCTATTAGATTATTCCAAATACACATATATATCACTTTATTTTGTTCACTATAGTGCGTTTTTTCCTTCACTTATCAGCATTTACATACTTGCTATGTGCACTTACATATTGCTAAAGATTTATTAAGCCAAAATATACTAAGTCATTTAAGTATTTGGATGTAATATTGACTTGAAAAATACATTACATACAAAGACAAAATTTAGTGTTGTGTAGTATTCCTGATAATCATAAATGTCAAGAGTAGGAAACTTTGATTTAATCTTAGAAATAAGAACCTTTCTGTGATATTTCAGTAATCCCTTTGCAACAGTCAAGCATGCTAAAGAGTAACTCAGTCATTATTCAAATTAGGCTATTAATGAGTCAATCCTATGGTAATCCAGCTGAATATTTTTTTCTCTAGAGATGTCTATACATAACCGATTTTCCATAAAGTTTGACAATTTTTTAAAAAAATGTGTTCTAGGGCAGAATTACCTTCCCTCTGGGCAGAATGTAGGACTACCAATTATGTAGAACTTTCACTTAAGAGCAGTCAGAAGAGAGACCACAAAGCTTTCTTAACCTAAACCTAAATCATTAGTTCATTTGGTCAAATAAAATGACAAAAGTTGTCCTACAGTATACTGCTAACCAATCAAATCACTTAAATGTTATCTCTATATAGCAACAATTGTAAAAGAGTTGTGTTTTATTTTTCTCAATTCAGAGAGGTTAACTTTCTTACTTGCCAGGTTAAGAGATTTTTTTGAAATAGATATTGGAAGATACATTAATGTCTATATATTGTACCGAGGAAACAAAAGTCTAATAGTGGAAGCCTACAGATACTTATGCCATGGTATTTTCTTAAGACTCTTGTATAAGTGTCTGCTTAATTAATGCATTCCTATTTCTAATATCAAGGTACACACTTCAGTTAAACTGCATCACAATGACTTTTCTAAGAACATTTAATGTTATTGAATACTTAGTTTCTTTGTGATAGTGAATAATCTTTACATTCTGTGTCTATAGAGAATATGTCATTCCTCAGCACTTATCTCTGCTATGCTTTTGTTTATTTTTCTGTTTTTGTTCTAAATCAACTATTATTTCAGTTCTCTTTTTCTCTCACTCAAAAAGTCAACAGAAAATCAGACTGTAGGACAAAGGAAGAAAGAGCCTTGAAATTTTTTATTTTTATTTTTTTATGGTTTTGCCTTGGTCCAGGATCGTGCCTTCTTTTGTTTAACCTAGAGTGGAAACTCATCATTCATATTTTGACCTATTCCCATTTTCCAAATGTAACTCTTCATAAGTCTATCTGAAACTAAAAATGAACTTACTAAGTGGACAAAAAGGTAAAGACACAAAAGATTCTAAAGAGATAAAATTGGTCATTTTTAATGTGATGAACCCAAGTATAGGATGATTAAATTGGCAAATGTGGATGCTTAACTTTACTGTTCAGACCTAATCTTTTATAACAAAAAATGCAGTAAAACAATTGAATGCTCAAAAAGTTAAAAATATACTTTTTATTATCTTTATTACTGTAAGAAAAGAGGAGTGAAGCAATTGGTAAAAACTGCAAAATTCTAAACAGTACTTTTGTAATCAGTCCACAGAATTTTTCACCACCTCTGGAGTACAGAACAATAGAACACTGGTAATAAATATTTCAAATCTGTGACTCACCTAAGACTTGAATTGAAATAACCCATTATTTCCTGCATTTATTTGCTTCTATTTCTTTCTCCATTCCACCTCGCAGTTGATTCATCTAAGGTTGGCACTCTGGTGGAAAGTACACTGGACCAAGACTAACTGGGCTTCCCACTGAAACATTCTACCAAGACGTGTACAAAATTTGAACAAAGAGCCCATTTGTATGTGGTCAGTTAAATATGATCAAGCCAGAAGAGAGGGAGCAAATCATGAATTGGAAGAAACAGTGGTGGTTTAGACAGTAAGTCAAACCAAGGTGGCAGCTAAAGCCAGGACTGGTGACATGGAGAGCAGAGGAGGAAAAAAGTTGTTAATGTGTATAGGAAAATTGATTAATGGAATTTATGAATGCTATTTTTATTTGTACTTCTGTTCACCTATAGTAAATAACTTACACTGTTCTTCAAACTGGATAAAATTAGTTATATATGCCACCCTTCCTCTTTTCATCATGATTATCTCCACTTCTGTTATGTTTATTTCTATCAAGTCTAAAGAAAATGAAATGTTTTTTCTTCTTTCTTGTATCAAAGAAAGTGAAAGAATCCAGCTTTGTGACATAAAACACATCTCTTCATGGCACTGAAAAATCTTCAATTGATGACCACAATATATACAGCCTGGTTACAGCATTTACATTTTACTGCCTTGATTCAACTTCTGCACTTATTCAAGCTTACTTGAAATCTATTAGATTTCAAGCCATATTATTGACTTTGGGTCATTCAGCTTTGAGTGACAGTTCTGACTAAACTATCTAATTTTCAACATATTACCTGATTTTCCAGGTTTGGTTTCTTCATTGGTAAATGGAGTGAACTAGCTTAAAGAATGGTTTTAAAGGTTAAATGTGTCTATTAATGTATATTAATAGATTAACCTAAGACTCGCCTTAGGTTCTTGAATCATAGTTTCTTCTATTCTCTACAACTCCAGGGAATTTCCTTCTCCTTTGAATAAGGATTGTATGTTGTTTTTCAACAGATATTTTCACACCTTCCTTTTGAAAATATCTATGGAAATCTTTAGAGGCTGTCTCTTTTAGTCATCATAAACTTCCCATGTTTCCCAAGTTTTGAATAACAAATGAACTGATTACTACAGTCATATTTAAGAGTAAGTCATGCAGCTAGAAAGCATCTCAAACACCCTCATCTCATAAGTTCTTTTCTAGGAAATTCAAAAACTATTATAATAATGTAAAGTAATTAGCCTCCAACTAAAATAAATAAATTTTTAAAAAATTAAAATTAAAAAAAAAAAGAAGAAATTCACCTGGACATGATAAGTATGGCCCCAGACAAATAGTAAATCTAATCTGCAAGATCTGTTCTTTTTAAATCACATTTATTCAAAGAAGCAGTTTCAGTGAGCAAATATTTATAGGAACATGCCAGAAATCCTACAAAACCACTGTCAACAGAGAGTAATAAAACAAAAAATAGTAAAATTAAATACAGGACTTATATTATACAGATATTACTTTTTCTACCAATTTTCTTGCTTAACTGTTGTTGTCATTATCCTTTTCACTAGCCCAGGATTACATATTCCATAATATACACACCAAGAAGATATTTCTTTATCAATCTATTAAAGTCTCTAGCCTTTGATTTAATATAAAAATATTTTGTATTAACCTGAATTCCACACTTGTGCTATAGATTTGACAAATCTTCCTTTGAAATAAAATAATATAAAAATGCTTTAGTATATTTAAAGTTTAACTTTATGTATATTGTTAAAGTCTTTAATAAAATTTAGTTAATTATTTTCAAATCTGATTCTTCAAAGCCTCCCACACATTAAAGTGAAAGTGAAAGTAGTTCAGTCATGTCTGACTCTTTTCAACCCTATGGAATAGTCCGTGGAATTCTCCAGGCCAAAATACTGGAGTAGGTAGCCATTCCCATCTCCAGGGGATCTTCCCAAGCCAGGGATCGAACCCAGGTCTCCCTCATTGCACGCAGATTCTTTATCAACTGAGCCATCAGTGAAGCCCATTGCATTTCATCAACTAAGGCTCTCTTCATCCTTCTACTTCTTTGATTATTTCTATCTCTCCTCTCCTTTTATCAACCTTTATGTTGTTTTTCCCCCAAGTGGTTCATCTGTAAGCTCTATTTCTCTTTCTATGTTACATGTTTTCCTGAGATAATCCTAATCTGAATGCCTATGATCTATGCATTCTCCTACCAGGAACTTTCTTCTGAGTTGTAGGGGGCCATATAATGTCAACTGATTATCTTTCTGTCAAATTCAAATGTCTGGCAACTCTTCTTGCCCAGCCCCATTCTTCTTCATAGATCTCTTATTTTGGTGTCACCAGTTTCAATATACAAGCCTGTAACCAGGTAATAATTTTTAATTGGCCTTTCCTTTCCTCCATCTAATCATTTACCAAATCTGAATAGTTTTGTATCCTTAATATCTCTTAAGCTTAGCTATCTCCACCTTAATTGACAATTCCATAGTTAAGGCTTTAATATTTCTCCTTGTCCCCTTTTCCTTCTATTCACCATACATCTGCTGGAGAGACTGATCTAAGTGTACATCTGGAGATGTCAATCCATTGTTTAATACCATTTAATGACTCTCTGTCATGTATAAATAAAGCTGAAATTACATCAATGGCGTACAAAGACCTTTACCATTCAATCCCTAATGATTTCAACATCTGTCTTTAATGTCTTTTCTTCATATTTTACATTCCTGTAATACTGAACGGCTGACAATCTGTTCACCACCTCTATGCTTCTGCTTTCCCATCAACCATTAGTTTGCATCCCTTTATCCCACTGGATGTTCTTTCCTACGCATGAAATGTACTTACTCATATCTCCACATGCCCATCTTGAGAAGCTCATGCTTACTTTTCTATTCCTCTTTAGGCATATCTCTTTTACAAAACTTTATTATTATAAAATATCTACAAGATAAATGTCCTTCCTCTGAGAAAATCAGATTCATATATTTCCCTTATTATATCATATATATATATATATATACACACATGTATATGCATATACATATATCTGTTAAACAAATGGTTGGCCTTTGCTCTGAATAAGAGAAAAGGAGTAATAGAAGAAAATTAATCTTGTAGGAATATGTGTGTGTATTTGTGAAAGAGAGACAAATAGACACAGAGAAAGATAGCGATACATAGAAAAAAGAATAAATAGAGACAGTTTCCTCACAAGTTTATATTTGGAGATTCAATAAAGAAAATATTTGGCAACAGAACTAAAATTATCATTAATACATTTGCAATTTGGGCTATCATTTTCCCCTGAAACAATACTCCAAGGACTCACCAAAGGAAAGTTCCTAAATAGAAAATTCCTAAGTTTTCCCCTTTAAGCAAATGCTACAGTATATTTAATTGCATACAGCTAAATATGGTGATAGAAAGGCATGTTTATTTTTCTGTGAAACTAGACACATTATAGATACAAAAAATGTTTGCATCAGTTCAGTTCAGTTCAGTCGCTCAGTCGTGTCGGACTCTTTGCGACCCCATGAATCGCAGCACGCCAGGCCTCCCTGTCCATCATCAACTCCCGGAGTTCACTCCAACTCAGGTCCATCCAGTGGGTGATGTCATCCAGCCATCTCATCCTCTGTCGTCCCCTTCTCCTCCTGCCCCCAGTCCCTCCCAGCATCAGTCTTTTCCAATGAGTCAACTCTTCGCATGAGGTGGCCAAAGTACTGGAGTTTCAGCTTTTGCATCATTCCTTCCAAAGAACTTCCCTGGTGGCTCAGACGGTAGAGCGTCGGTCTACAATGCGGGAGACCTGGGTTCGATCCCTGGGTTGGGAAGATCCCCAGGAGAAGGAAATGGCAATCCACGCCAGGACTATTGCCTGGAAATCCCATGGACAGAGGAGCCTGGTAGGCTACAAGCCCATGGGGTCGCAAAGAGTCAGACACAACTAAGCGACTTCACTTTCACTTCCAAAGAACACCAAGGACTGATCTCCTTTAGAATGGACTGGTGTGTATTTCCATACTCAGTCACTCAGTTGTGTCCTACTCTTTGCCATCCCATGGACTGTAGCCCACCAGGCTTCTCTGTCCATGGGATTATCCCAGCAAGAAGATGGAGCGAGTTGCTACTTTCTCTTTCTGGGAATTTTTCTGACTCAGGGATTGAACATGTGTCTCCTGTGTCTCCTGTATTGCAGGCAGTTTCTCTGCCACTGAGCCTTGAGGGAAGCTTCTATGCATTATGTGTATATGTACATGTATACATATACCGTTACATATACCTAAAAATACATATATGTGTGTGTATAAATACACACATACACATTAGCTAGTAGCCACTTGGCACAATGAAACATTTCCAGCGTTAGTTTTTGTTTGAATTAAGGTTAAAGGATTTTGCACAAAGCATTCAAATATAGTCTACTTCTGGCAAAATGCAAGCCTCTCTATACAGGGCTATTGTTCTGCTTCTAAAAGCAATCTTGCTTCAGCTGAATGAATGGATGACCTTATTCTGAAGTGATTGGCTCATCTGAAAGGGCATGTATACTTTTTTTTTTTTTTTTCCATGAGCAAAGTAAAGCTAGACTAAACCAATTTATATTTCCTATGGACATGGGGAAAAAATTCTTTGGCCCAGAAAAGGCATAGCAGAAAAACAAGTCACATAAAACAAAGCATCATTGAACTTGACCATTAATTTTCATGAAGCACATGCAATCTTACAGGAAGCACTAGACTACTTTTGGTATCAGGACTAGATTTTTTTTTATTTATTAATTTTTTATTATCACTAAGGTTTTTGGTTCTGAGGTATTGCAAATTGGATAGCAGCTTGTACTGATTTCCAGAGCCAGTGGAATAGCCTTGAGAGTTTCTTCTTTACAGGGTGATGTCATCAGTTAGCCAGTTTCCGTAGTGCCCCATACACGACCAAAAAAGTTCCTCCCTATATTAGTTCTACCTTCACCTGCCAAGAAAAGAAAACATACAGCTTCCTTTATTCTACAGTGAAGCAAAGTGGTTTGGACACAATTTGGAGGAGAACTGCCAGAAAAAACAAAAAAGGCTTTGACTTAATAATGTTTCCATACATTTAGATGCTTTTCTAGAATATATGACTTTAATTGATTTTTACCTTTTTTATGGAATACAACTAACGTAGTAGAAATTGAACCTTGGCATTGACCCAGAATTTTAAAGAAACAATATAAAACTTTATAAAATACAAAACTATTAAATCATTCCTGGAGAGATTTTTTTTTTTTTTTTGTCTTTTTGCTCTTCACAAAATAGTACAATGCTTATTGTTAACAGAAAATAATCCTAATTTTATCTGAGGTAATGCATTTGTCTGTTGTATCTGAGAAAATATTTTGAATAAGGTGATTCATTAAAACCATATTGTATATAAGAGAAACTTAATTACTATTGTTTCTACATGAAAATTATTATATTCACATTATTTTTTCAGCTAAATGGAGGCATCCTAAAGATATTTGTGTATTTTATTCTCAGAAAATGCTCCCCATTAAAAATTTTCCAGGTACTAAGCTCTGAAGACACTTAAAATTTATCTTAGAATGCTTAGGGGAGTCTACTTCAGAAATTTTAAATGTTTCCAATCCTTTGAGAAACATCCTATAGCACTTAAAATCACCTCATCCCTTATCAAATATGATTTTGCCCCTTTGTGCTTTAAAGAAAAAAAATTACTTTATGTAATAAATTTTCACATGGAGATACCAAAAGAATTAAGTTACATTAAATATAATAGAGTCATTGATATTAGAGATGAGAAAAAATGTATCAGCCCTATCCTCTGAAGTCTCATGAGGACAGTTTTTAATATAGTGTGTGACTTAGTGAGTTTTCTAGTCTAGTATTTAACGGGAATTTTCAGTATGCTAATAAATTGCTTTTAAAAATCTATCTATTCAGGGCCATATGTAGCCAAGTGAGGTAGATGTTACCGAAAAGTAGAATAAATTTTAATTTTCTGTATTTATCTATCTTGAGTAGAAAAGCAGCATCTTTAGGGTTTCCACCACCCACAGATTCATTAAATGATTGGGAAACTAGAGTCAACCACCTTTCTATTGTAGGCTTGCTTGGACCATAGTCACAAGGCTAAAACTTTAGTATTCTGTGTAATTGGGGTAACTATTTCCTCAAACTCTATTTTTATATACCAAGGTAGGTTGAAATACCATAAGGCATAAAAATAAACTAGAACTGAAGAAAGACAATTAAAAGATGGTGATTAGGACAATGGGAAAGGAAAAGTATAAGTGAAAAGGATGAATTTGTGGAATGACACATGGATTTCCCAAACTAATATTTCTGTCAAAAATATTAAGCATGTCTACCAATATTTTCACTTACAAACACTTGTTTTTTAAATATAAAGTGAGAGAATAAATGTAAAGCATTTAGCACAGAGAATATATATCCCATCATTAATCACTTTTGTTCTTCATAAATGAAATGTTCTATCAAAAACAAGAAGTAACCTGAAATAGAATGTAAAGGTATAGCCTTAAATCTCCATGATAGTTTCTAAGTAAAATTGCTTACTAGTAAATACAGAGACTATTTTTCAGGAAGCATGACATGATTTTGAACAAGAAAAATCATGCCCCTCATCATCCAACCATTCTTTCACTTATTTAATAAATACTTAAGGAACACATCATCTCTCTAGCATTGCATTAATTGCTGGGCACATAGAAATGGACAGAAAACCCAGTACGCTCAAATACCAATGGAGGTTACAGATACATACACAGATAAACAATGGAATAAGTGCTGGAATGGAGATCTGTTGTAGGTATAGCTGAAGGACAGTCATGTAAGAAGGGTCAGCATAGGAGGCCTAGAACACTGACGTCTCTTTTCCCCCAGTAGTAAGCCATGGCATAAAGATCTTTGACAACACACCAACATGAAACAAACAACCTGTCAATTGTTCATGCAAAATGATAGGCCATCCTTAAATCTGCAATATCAGTACGACCTTACACACTCACACACTCATCATCAATCAATTAAAAAGAAAAAAAAAACCTGAAAATCCATTAAAGCAATACTTCAATTAATGGATCATTTAAGAAAGGAGATGAATAAAGTCAAACTCTATTAAGAATAAAAAGTGAGCAAAATTCTTCATAACTTATTCAAAGAATGTTAGTGCATCATAGAGCTTGTAACCAAATCTCCATAAAATAAAAAAGTGTTGGGCAAGGTCAAAGACTCACCTTATGTAAGGAGCTCAGAGAGGGTGAATGCCAGGAAGAAGCAGCAATGCAATCAGCTTTCTTTCCTCATTGGAACCCTACTTGCCACCATTTGTAAGTACCTGCACAACCTGGAAAGTGTGTCTGCTGCTGACTGACCACCATTTAATTTCAGTAAGCTGCAGTATGTTGTCATATCAGCTTATGGCTTCCTATGCTTATGATTAATTTTTACCCCATCTCATTTCAAAGACATTTTAGTGACAGCAAATCTTCTGATGGTTTAGTAATAAATCTTGCCCTCTGTTAAAATAACAAATTCAACAGGCAAGTAAAGAGAAGTTTTCTTTCTACCAGGGAACCTTGGAACCAACTTTTCCTGTCCACCTATACACATGACTAAGGCACACAGATTTATGAGGTACTTCCATATTAATTTGGTTAGTTACTCCTCTATTCTCCAGAAAAATGTTGAAAACAAGGGTAGTATAACACTATAATGATTTCCTTACATACAAGAGTTACTGATTCTGTAAGTCTGGGGTGTAGCCCCAAATTTACCTTTCTAACAATTTCTACTTGATATTTTTGCTGCTAATTTGGGGCTCAAACTTTGAGAACTACTAAGGTCAGTATAGTCAAAGCTATGGTTTTCCCAGTAGTCATGTACGGCTGTGAGAGCTGGACAATAAAAAGGGCTGAGTGCTGAATAATTGAAGCCTTTGAACTATGGTGCTACAGAAGACTCTTGAGAGTCCTTTGGACAACAAGAAGATCAAAATAGTTAATCCTAAAGGAAATCAACCCTGAATATTCACTGGAAGGACTGATGCTAAAGCTGAAGCTCCAACACTTTGACCACCTGATGTGAAGAACTGACTCCTTGGAAAAGACCCTGATGCTGGAAAAGATTGAAGGCAGGAGAAGGGGATAACAGAGGATAAGATGATTGGATGACATCACCAACTTGATGGACATGAGTTTGAGCAAACTCTAGGAGATAGTGAAAGACAGGGAAGCCTGATGTGCTGCAGTCCATGGAGTCACAAAGAGTTGGACACGACTGAGCAACTAAACAACAGTCCCATTCAATGAGGTTCTCTGATGTCTCAGTGGTAAAGAACCCACCTGTCAATGCATGTTCAGTCTCTGGGTGGGGAGATCCCCTGGAGAAGGAAATGACAACCACTCTGCTATTCTTGCCTGGGAAATCCCATTGACAGAAAAGCCTTGTGGGCTACAGTACGTGGAGTCACAAAAGAGTCAGACACAACTTTGTGACTAAACAACAAGAATCCTATTCATACCTGGTAAATCCCTAAGTAGTAGAAACTGACTCTTACCTCTGAACAGAACCTTTTAAAAAATGCTCAATAAATACTAAAATCATTGACTAAGTGAATAAATAATTGTACCTTATTTATTTTTTCAAGAAGGAGAGAATAAATAGCTCTTTATCATACTTCTCAATGTTGGCCACTAAAAATCCTATGTAAAATGAGCTGGGGGCAAGACCATACAGAGAGCTGAACATCTATGACTGCAAGTGTCAAACAATGATTCAGTCTTCAGTTTCCTCAGTGATAGACAAATGAGGTACACATACATTTTTTATAAGATTCCAAACATATTTTCAAAGGGATAGGCCATGGAAATGTTGGAAGGGAAGCAGAAATCAGGAGAATCCTAGGGTTTCATGAAGAACAAAGACTAACTTCAGCATTTTTCCTTTTTTTTTTTACTTAGTACATCAGGGACACACAGTAGGCTGTACAGCATTGACAAAGATAAGTTACGTGTCCAAGAAATTAGATTCATTAATAGAAGACCTAGATGAATAATATACTGATATCAGCCTGGAAGATGATTGTAGTGGTAAGGCAATCCCTGATAACTCAGTTGGTAAAGAATCTGCCTGCAATGCAGGAGACCTGGGTTTGATCCCTGGGTTGGGACGATCCCCTGGAGAAGGGAAAGGCTACCGACTCCAGTATCCTGGCCTGGAGAATTCCATGGACTGTATAGTGCCATAGGATCGCAAAGAGTCGGACACGACTGAGTGACTTTCACTTCACTTCACTTCACTCACTTCACAGATGTGGCACCCCATTACTTAAATTCAAATGCTTATCATCATCAAGAGTTTGGATGATGACATGCAGGGTGGGCAATCAAAATTATAGAAGATTCAAAACTGGGGGGTGGTGGGAGAGGGAAATGGAAGGTGAATCTGGCCAGATTCAGAGAATCTGAAGCAATAAACTGAAGCACAGATTATACTCAATACATGTGATAATGTGAAAATATAGTAGATTCAAAGATTAGTCTCATAAACCCCAGATTCAATAAAACCTTGAATGACAAAGGTTCAACAGTCATCAACAGTATTTTGTGACCACCTTTAAACATACATGAATATACATGCAAATAACTATAGTCACACACACAAATAGACATTTATAACATATTATATATACATAGGGAGAGAGAAAGTATCAAAGAAAGTACAGTGATAGGTCCATTCTTTAAGATACTGAGATTAATTAAACCTATTCAGAGTACTTAATTCCATCCTTTAATCCAGTTCTTGATTCAGAAACACTTATTAAAGCACATAATAAAGCCCCAACATAACACAGTAGGTTGGGTAAAAATGTTTAACCCCATAAAATGCAAAGTTACTTGGCTAGGAAGCTCATGAAATGACTAGGACAAACCTGTCCAACTAAACCTGGGGATCCTGGCATGCAATTCACACATGTACAGGTCCCAGCTGAGGTGGTAATGGCCTACTCTAGCTTACATACATACCAACTTACATACCCGTTTAGGGTTCTGGGATATATTGAGAATTCCAGCACAGCAAGCCACTTCAGGCGTTTCCTGATTTGTCAGCATTGATTTCACTGGTCTCCAGTCAGGAAGATGAGATGAGAGAATACTGAAGACTCGAAGACCCATCCTTTGCCTCTCCCTTCCTGAGTGGAGAGTACCCTTTTTCCAGTCAGCCTTCACTTGAGAGCAGAGGTGGGTGGAAGACCATGCCCACCAGGTGTAATCTGTCTGTTTTAGGACTTCCAAGTGAGGTCAGTTACCATCAAGGTTTCATTCAAGGTATAATGCTAGGTCCCCAGCACACAAAGATAACCAGATATCATCTCTGTCCTTAGGAGGCTTGAGGTCAATTGAGATGTGAGTACCTGTGAGAAGATTCAGTTTGATATCTGCTTTTACAAGTATATAAAAAATGTAATGGCAGCAACATAGACCACTTAGGTGCAGCTCAGGGAATCAAGGAAGTTTTTATATAACAGGTATCATTCAAGTTCAAAATGGAAGGATGAGTAAGTGCTTGCCAGAAGATAAATGATCAGATATTACCATTGAAAGGACAAAAGATGAAGCTAGTGGTAAAGCAAGTCCAAACTATGAAGGGCCTTGAATTTTATTCAAAGGTATTTAAGATAACAAACAGCAGAAATAACTGATCATTTATAATAATATATGTGCATAAAAAGAAGAGAATTTTTATCAATTAAGAAACTATAAATGAGCTATTACTGCACCAGCAACTATCAGTTGAACATTTGTGTTTCTAGAAACACATTAATACAAATGGAAAGAACATGATACTGCTTACAAACTGAAAAAATGATCATCTTTAAATGCTTCTAACATTCTACCACTCGTTCTGGGATTAAAGTATGTTAAAGTGGAATGTTGCAAGAATATCAGTACTTGAAATGGTGTCACATTATTTGCTCGGTATTCTATCTTAGATGACTCCTTGACTGTTTAAAACAATCTCTTAGTAAATGAAATTTTGGGACACCCCCTTCTGTGAAGGCTTGCACTAGATTCATGCCATAATGTAGTGGTGGCCTCAGGGATAAATTCAGTTCTGCTTCATCACTTGGACTTAATGATCTTTTTTTTTTTTTTTTAATGCTATCATTGATGCTATTTTTAAAAGCAAGAATACATCTTCTACACACTGATAATTAGAACAAAGAGACTCATATTGGGTCTTATGCTCACTGTGTTCAGTAAAATAAATTAATTTGATATTTTATACTACAACAACAAGACCATTACCAAGACAGCAATAAATACCAGCTTTCACTCTTCAGTGGGTTGTCCCTGCCATTCCTGGCATTGGCCCTGTCTCTCTTCCTTTTCTTAGGCTGAATATTATAGATATCCTTAACCTTACTTCCCAAGTCAATTTGCAAAGCTTTAAAAATCCCATTTTGTTCTATTCAAAACTGTGAAGTCAAAGCTGGACATACTAGTTTATTGCTAACCTATTCCAGAGAACCATTAGGCTTTTTCCCAGCTGCCTATGGGGTAACATTCACTTTCCACACTTTTTTTTTTCAGTTCTGAGAAAGAGAACGGCAAAATACTGCCAACCAAGAAAAAACTGCCTCGTGGCCTGATATTCTGGGATTTTTTCCAGCCTGCTTCGTGGAGGCAGACCAAACACTACAGTGCTCCCAAAATGCCTGATTTAATTGACTAGACCTATAGTAATTTCACAGAATCTTATGTTATAATTGGTTAACAAGAGTCACATCCTTTTCTTCCTCACTCTTTCCCTCCCTCCCCCATTCTCCTTTCTCCATCCCTTCCCTCTTCCCTTCTTTCCTTCCTTCTTCCTGCTCTATCTCCCTTCCTTCCTTCCTACCTGTCTCTTCTCCTTCTCTCATTCTCTCTTTTCACTATCTCCTATCAATTACCCAGCCAGCCAATATTTTGTGATTTGGTATTAGAGTTGCTTTATTTACTCCTATGTCTCAGAAGTAGCTGAGTACCCCACGAATAAGCTGTTCACTTCATGTAACCTAACAAGACTAAATATGAGCTGTGACTATTGGAATTGGAGCCACAGTGCATTCAGGGAGAGATTGCCAACACCAATAGCACGTCACTTGGTCAAGAAGATTAATTCATGACTTTTTATATCTATCAAAAGCAACCAAACTGGAGCCAAGAGATAAATAATACCTTAGAGAAAAAATCAATCAGCAAATATCTGAGACAGATGATAATAATAATACTGTAAACTTACACTGAGAGCTAGCGTGCAAGGGAAGTATTCAGCATAGTATCTGGCGTGTAATAACTGCTCAGTACATGGTTCTATTATCATCACCACCTTCCTCATGCTCAAGTTACTGTCAGTATCAAAATCTTCAGTTAGCACCTATTTTGGTAAAATCATATCCTGATGTTGTCTGGATGCTATTTGGTATATATTTACACTAAGACAGCAGGAAAGGTATTATCCCAGAAGCTGTTTCGGTTGGAAAATCTTCAGATTCTACGCAATCTCTGAGATTCCTAAAGGGGATTTTGTAACACTTACAATCATCCTAAGTCCATGTTGACCGTTAGCGTTTCCTGTTTGTGCTACAAATCTCTATGATGTGGAAATAGATGTAAATATTTTTAATTGCCTGACAGATGTTTTTCATTTCAAAAATATCTTACAACTATCATTCTTTAATTTTTACTTCAAAAAGAGAAAAATGATGAATTGTCTATCCTACCACCTAGCACATCCCTCAGTGTTTTAATGTTTGGAGTTTTTATGCACTTTTAGAATCAAAATTATAATGTACATACTATCTCATGCCACAGTATTTCGCATTATGTGTAATGTAGTGATTATGAGCAGATTTTCTTGTCAGAATGTCCAGGGCCAAATTGTAGCTCCCTTGTTTATTAGAATGTAAGATTTACAAGTCTCTTAACCTCCATGAAACCCCATTTTTCCTTATGTAAAAGTGAGGTAATAATAATAACAATAGCAATATATACCTCATTGTGAGAATTAAAGAATCCATGTAAAGTGCTTCCTGCAATGCTTAAAACACAGTACTCACTAAACATTAGGCATTTTAATGGTTGAGATTAGTCTCTAATCTTTTAACCATCTCTAACTGCTTGTTAACATCCTATAATACAATATTATTAATGTTATTTTAGATAGTAAAATACCAGGTTCACACCACTACAATATTTTATTTTATTTTTCAATATTTTGCTGTTGTGACCTTTGAAGTGTTAGTCACTCAGTCGTGTCCGAGTCTTTGTGACCCCATGTACTGTAACCCACCAGGCTCCTCTGTCTATGGAATTCAGGCAAGAACACTGGAGTGCATTGCCATTCCCTTCTCTAGGCAATCTTCCCAACCTAGGGATTGAACCCGAGTCTGTGGCATTGCAGGCAGATTCTTTACCATCTGAGCCACCATGAGGTGATACATGAAAGATGATGCCATATTTCATATTTATTAATACCACACTTAGCTGTTTATTAAAATTAATTTCAACTTAACTAAAGAAAATAATAGCATCTTTCTCAGAATTCTCCATCCAATCTTCTACACCCCCACCACTCAGTCACTTGTTCCCAGAAAAATTTTGGGGAGAAAACTGCAGGGCAGCAGTTTTCTATCAGGTCACTATGACACAGTTTTCTCCTGCCAATTGACATCTCATAATTTCTCTAACAAACAGAAATCCCAAGACTCAAACTGCTTCTACTTCCTCCTTTTTTTCAGAAGACTGAGCTATGAAAACAAACTATAACCTATTTTTTTCCCAGTCTAAGCTGAATTTGCATTTCATTGACTACTAATGAGGTAAACATTTTCCCATAAGTTTGCTTACGAGTTCTATTTCCTCTTCGGTGAATTGTCTATTCATGTCCTTTGCCTAGTACTTATGAATTTATATTTTTTAATTACAAAGATATTAACCCTTTGTTAAATATAGAGTGAGGTATTCTTTAAAAAATAAGTATTTTTCATATTTATGAAACTAAATTTACTGACTTTTATGATTTTTTAATCTTTTGTGAATTCATATTCATCTTCTATCTAACAATATACTTTATTTACGTCTATTTTTTCCTACTTAAAATGTGTTTGTTTTATCATTTTAAAATTTTAACTCACATGGAACTTACTTTGGAAAAAAAGGTGAGGTGAAGAATACATGTGCATGCTCAGTTGCATTCTACTCTTTGTGACCCCATGGACTGGAGTCCATCAAGCTCCTCTATCTGTGGAATTTTCCAGACAAGAATACTTGAGTGGACTACCATTTCCTCCTCCAGAATCTTACTGATCCAGGATTGAACCTGCATCTCTTGTGTCTCCTGTGAATCCCAGGTGGATTCTTTATCACTGTGACACCTGAAGGGTCACAAGAAATAAATGGCTTTTTCCAAACTGTTTAAGTCTTTATCTTACATGTCTTTTGACTAAAGCTTCTCCTCCTCATTGTATTGATCCATACTTCCTTTATTATACATTGGGGACTTGCCTGGTAACTCAGTTGGTAAAGAATCTTCCTGCAGTACAGGAGCCCAGGGTTTGATCCCTGGATCAGGAAGATTCCCTGGAGAAGAAAATGGTAGTGGCAAACCACTACCGGTATCCTTGCCTGGAAAATCCTATGGGCAGTGGAGCCTTGAGGGCGGCAGTCCATAGGGTTACAAACAGTCAGGCACCACTGAGTGACTAACACTTTCTATTATGGATTACATTTTTTATAAATAATGACAATTATTTCTGGGCTATTTATTATTTTTTATTTATCTATTTTTATATCAAAATTATAGGTTTACTTATCAGAAGTTTACAACCTATTCTGTAATGGTGGTGATGGTTCAAATTTACTTTTAAAGTCTTGCCTTCTTTCCAATTGAGTGCTATGTCAGAAAATATTTTTAACTTTCCCTAAAAGCTCCAGTTTTATTTCTTTTACCTTTTCATTTCCCAAATAAGTGTGGGAATTATATTACATATTTAATAAATGAGGTTCAACTATCTTTTCCAGAATCATGTTCCCTTAAAGAGCTCAATAAAGTTCTTAACTTTCTTTATATATTATACTTAAATAGTTTGCAACTATATTTGCAATTTTCTTTATAAGATGTAGAGATTGCATTTTATGAGTATCTTGCATTACTGATATCTTTTATTGATGGTTTGACTGGGGTTTTTTCTTTTAATTACATTTCTAGATTTGCAATAAACATAATTATATTTTAAGTCATCAGCTAGTTAGTTCGGTTGCTCACTTGTGCCTGAACCTTTGTGATCCTAGGGACTACTGTAGCATGTCAAGCTTCCCTGTCCATCACTAACTCCTGGAGCTTGCCCAAACTCATGTCCATTGAGTTGGTGATTCCATCCAACCATCTAATTCTCTATTATCCCCTTCTCCACCTGCCTTCAATCTTTCCTAGAATCAGGGTCTTTTCTAATGAGTCAGTTCTTAACATCAGATGGCCAAAGTACTGGAGTTTCAGCTTCAGCATCAGTCTTTCCAATGAATATTCAGGATTGATTTTCTTTAGGATTGACTGGTTTGATCTCCTTGCAGTCCAAGGGACTCTCAAGAGTCTTCTCCAACACCACAGTTCAAAAGCATCAATTCTTCAGTACTCAGCTTTCTTTATGGTCTTGCCATCTCCTGTTTGACTACTTCCTATTTACCTTGATTCATGGAACTAACATTCCATGTTCCTATTTTAAGTCATATGCATAGTCTTTTGCATAATTTTGGGGAGATTATAATTGCCCGATAATTGTAACCCATATTTGATTTCATGTATATTGCTTTTCAGTTCAGTTCAGTCACTCAGTCATGTCCGACTCTTTGCGACCCCATGAATTGCAACACGTCAGGCCTCCCTGTCCATCACCAACTCCCGGAGTTCACTCAAACTCATGTCCATCGAGCCAGTGATGCCATCCAGCTATCTCATCCTCTGTCTTCCCCTTCTCCTTCTGCCTCCAATCCCTCCCAGCATCAGAGTTTTTCCAATAAGTCAACTCTTCACATGAGGTGGCCAAAGTACTAGAGTTTCAGCTTTAGCATCATTCCTTCCAAAGAACACCCACGACTGATCTCCTTTAAAATGGACTGGTTGGATCTCCTTGCAGTCCAAGGGACTCTCAAGAATCTTCTCCAACACCACAGTTCAAAAGCATCAATTCTTTGGCACTTAGCTTTCTTCACAGTCCAACTCTCACATCCATACATGACCACTGGAAAAACCACAGCCTTCACTAGATGGACCTTTGTTGGCAAAGTAATGTCTCTGCTTTCAATATGCTATCTAGGTTGGTCATAACTTTTCTTCCAAGGAGTAAGCATCTTTTAATTTCATGGCTGCAATCACAATCTGCAGTGATTTTGGAGCCCAAAAAAATAAAGTCTGACACTGTTTCCACTGTTTCCCCATCTATTTCCCATGAAGTGATGGGACCAGATGCCATGATCTTAGAAATCCCCAAATAAAAATAAAATTAATGATGGTAATGAGGATCTTCTCTTATTCCTAGATTTCACCATTAAATACAGACTTTTGGTCTTCAATAGTGACTCTTTTCATGTCCAAAAGATAGTCTACTATTACTTTTAGTGCTTTCATAAAGAACGTTTGCAGGTATTTTCAGCCTCCATTTCAGAAATGTTTGACACAAACATATCATTTCCTTTAAATGTATCAACTTGCTATCCTCTATGATTAGATTTTATAATAGTGAATCATGCTTCCATTCCTGAGACTAAACTTCATGTGGTTGTGGTAAATTATTTTTCACAAGACTCCAACAATGGACTTATAGCCCAAGAATTTAAGCTAGTAATAACGGTTGCATCAAACAATTCCTTAAAGTCCTGCTCTTATAACTCCACTTCCTTTGTTTATCCACCAATTTGATAATCCTATAAAAGCAACAAGTAAGCTTGTCTGGCCTCATTTGTACTGACAAAGGTCATGCCCTTCATTGGTCATGATTTCTTTGTCCAACAGTGCCTTAGTTTTTCTTCCTTAGTGTTTGTTCCTATGTTTCGCTAATTATTGACATAAAATAATTTTGTAGATGTTCTTCTCAAGTACTGGCCCAATTGAGCCCTTCTGTGCTTTAAAGTTCTAAATAAGTTTCACCATACCATGGCATACATTATATAATCATCATTATATAGAACTTTCCCAGGGGAGTTATTCTGTTGTTCAACAAGTTATCAGTTCTTCACCTCTCACATCAAATCACATCAACATTCATAACTATAATGCAGGTTTTGTTCTCCTTGGCATGATTAGAATTTTTAAATTACCCAGATTCAACATATGTGATTTTTCAATATCTCATCATTATCAAGACTTCCATTGCTATTTAAATTTAAGATAATAATGATTTGAATGACTATTAAAGACTAACACACAATAGGGGTAACTGTTGTGAGCTAACAACTTGCTAGGCAATATTGTGTTCCTGATGACCCACACATGTCTGAGATAGAAATGAAATATTTTCAATTGCATGCTATTGTCTAGATCATTTGCTCTTTAAAAAGCAACTTTATTTTAAGATTGAAAGAAATTGTAAGGCACTGAGTAAAAACAGAGCTAAATAAAGGAGGTAAATCAGCAAAGAATTTTTATCAAAGACAAACCTGCATTTAAAGACTCCAGTTTCATTTTGAGCTGAAAGTCTGCCAAAAATAAACAGAAAAAAATCTAATACAGTTATGTTAAGTTTAAAAATAAAATTAAAAAAAAAAAGAAATTAAAAAAAAAAAAAAAGAAAAAAAAAATAAACAGAAAAAAAAAAAAGAAAAAAAAATTGGATTGATATAATTCTTCTTAGGATCCCAGAATTTCTGGGAGTAATAGAAAATATGAAAGATTTTATTAAATGTGTTGGGAGATCCTGTTCTGCTAAACTGGTGATTATAAAACTTGAATGTTTCCATGGGAAGCCTAACTAACATATGTTCTGGGATGTTTCTGTTTATCAAGGAAATTTTGCAGGATTCTTTCTCGAAGGTAACTTTGTAATTACTTTACTTACATGTTTAGAATTTACAGTTGTCCATGTATTCATTTAACCTATCTGTCTTAAGCACTTAAAACAAATCAGGCATTGTCCTAAGCTTTGAACATACACTAGCAAAGAGAAGTCCTCAAGTTTCCAATATTTTTCTAATTTATATAACATCTGCCCTTTGCATCCATGCCTCCAGCTCTCTATTGAACCATTTTGGAGAGAAGCTTAGATACTTAGAAAAAGTTTACTCCTTCGGAGTTATTATAAACTGAAAACTCAACTCTTTTAATATTTCTTTTAGTTTGATTTTAATAGTAGATCAAAGTGA
This sequence comes from Bubalus kerabau, assembly GCF_029407905.1. Classification (NCBI taxonomy): domain Eukaryota; kingdom Metazoa; phylum Chordata; class Mammalia; order Artiodactyla; family Bovidae; genus Bubalus; species Bubalus kerabau. Next base: position 63,554,448 of record NC_073629.1, on the reverse strand, counting down.
TTGACCTGATCCTGCACCATTGAAACATCTCATACAACAGCTAAAAAAAGTTTGGGGATTCTGAGTGTTCCTTGACAGTGTGGGAGAGAGAGATAAAAAGAGAGGAGGACTGTGTGCATGTGTGTGTGTGTGTGTGTGTTATTTGAACAACCACAAGTGATGTGTTCTCCAGTATTCAACAAGTTCTCCAGAGAAGAGTTTGTCAGAGGTGATCAACTTCTGGATAATTAAGAAAATTCAAATTAAAACAACTATAAGATATACTCTATAAATATCTAAAGGCTTTATATCATCCAATTTTAACTTAAGCATGGGAAAGCAGATTCTTTGCAAACTGTGTTGTGAGAAAGCACTTTGGTACAATATTTTTGAAGGGAAATTTAGCAATGTCTATCAAAGCTAAAAATAAACCCAAAATACATAAGCTCTTTCACTGAGTATTTTTCAGAATTTTTTCTATGAAAATTCTCATATAAATATGCAAAGATACATGCAACTATATAGAGTGTAGCTTTTTTATCACAGAAAACAATTAAAAACTTTCAAGATGCTTATCAGTTGGAAATTGAGTAGAAAAATTAGAGTATACTCATACAGTGGCATGTTATGCAACCCTCAAAAATGAGACAGATCTATATGGGCCCTATACTGGGAAATCTGTTTTTAGGTTATTAAAAATAGGTTGTTAGGAACTTTCCTGGTAGTACAGTGGTTAAGACCCTTTGCTTCCACTGCAGGGGATGAGGGTTCAACCTCAGTTAAGGAACTAAAATCCTACATGCTTAGAGGTGTAGTCCTCCAAAAATAGATTGCTGAAGTATAGTACAATCTTATTTGCATAAAAATGGTAAGTGAGCTTGTGTGCTTGTGTGTGTGTGTCTGGTACAAGATTACCAGAAAGATTTTTAAGAAATTCTTAAAACTAGCTTCCTGGTTAAAATGTGTGGGCAGGTTTGAAGTGGTTGGAAAAGCAGCTTTTTACTTTGTTCCTCTTCCCACTGTTTAATAATTTTTTGCATTTTAAATGATGCTTTAAATAATGACTCATTTCCTGGTTTTAGTAGTATAAAATCACAAGTTTATAACAGATGTGAAATCAGAATATACTATTTCCATCACTGTCACTATAATTCTATACATTATATGTTTTTTGAGTTTTACTGATATGTGATCTGAAATATTTGAATGCCCTCTATAATAACCCATTTTGGCTGTCATAACAAATACCACAGACTAGGTGGCTTAAACAACAGACGTTTGTTTTCTCACAGTTCTGAAAGTCAAAAGTCCAATATCAAGGTAGCAGTGGAACTGGTTTCTAGTGAGACTTATCTTCTTGACTTGCAAATGGCTGTTTTCTCATTGTGTCTTCACACGGCTTTTCCTCTGTGTGGTAGGAAGCAAGAGAGATTTCTGGTGCCTGCCTCTTTCTTTTTTTTTTTTTTTTTTTTTTATAAGGACAGTCCCAGTGTAGTTAGGGCTCCGTTTGAGTCCATCTCATCTGTTTGATTTCATTTAACATTAAGTACTTCCTTAAAGGTTCTATCTCCAAATAAGGTTATATTGAGAGTTGGGGCTTCAACATATGAATTTGAAGGGGACATAATTCAGTCCATACACCTGTTGAACATTTAGAACATTATAAGTGACCATGTATCAATGATAACCAACATGGTTGAAAACGTGACTAAGAATGGTTAATTCATAATATTACTAGTAATAGATCAGTGTAAAAGGACAAACCAAGTCATCAATTGTATCCATTAGCACAGGATGTTTTAAAAATTAATTTTTAGATATCTATTATCTTCTCTATCAGTTATTAATGCTTTTGAAGAACTGGACTTTATCTTCCTCCTATTTACCTTAAACATAACTCAGTAGCTATCATAACCTTCATAATTGGCCAACATGATAATAAGTTGTGATCAGTTCTATATATTATTGCCTATAGTTGGGTAGCTTTTGATAAATAAATAAAAAGGGACATAATTTTCCATCCCTTTGTTCTTCTGCTATACCTAAAGAGAATACTTAAATTTTATCAAAACTATTTTTACATATTCTTTTCTTATATGACCATATAAAAGTAATAGTCTTATAAATTTATTTAAAACTATTTGTCTTTAGTGAGGTACAGCTTTGGGGGCTTGGGTGAGTACTGAAAAATCATAAATCCATGTGAATATAAGCCTAGCATAAAAATATAGCTTATAACTGATTTTATTTTACTGAGTTGAAATATATTTCAAAGGCTACATAAAATGAGAACTCAAAAAACATCATCTTACTACAGTTGTGAAATTGAAAATTTGTGAAAATTTGGTCTATTCATAATAACTGGTTGATGTCAAGTAAATTAAATAAAAGGGAAAAGGAAGATAAAGTTTCAAACAATAAGAAAGAATAAACACGAGTGATTTAGATAAAGCATACAGAAATGTTGCCTGATACGTAAGGCTATCAAACACTGTTTTAGAAAAAGGTGCAAGGAAAAATCCTTAGATACTATTCGGTGAAACTGGAATGCCTGCTCTAGTATTAGAGAAAACTTGTTGATTAGGATAATTAGAAAATGACTTAATTATGTGTTAATAATGAGATATGTTCTATATTTAATTAATAACTAAAATAAAAGCTAAAGAAGACTTGACTCACTTATATCAGGATTGTTCTGTGGCAGAAAACTAAGAAGACAATTCTACTTTTTTTTTTGCTTTTTATTTTATTTTATTTTTTTAATTTTATTTTATTTTTAAACTTTACAGTATTGTATTAGTTTTGCCAAATATCGAAATGCAAATCTAGAGTTGCTGCTCAGTAAATACAAAGATTTACTTGGAAGCCAAAGGAAATGGTCCCAAAAATTATCACTAAAGATTTGAAAGGTCATCAGAAACCAGAATAATAAGCATTAACTTGAAGTCTGAGCCACATAGCTCAGTATGTTTCTATAATTGCCTAATGTCCTTTAGGAACTTGTGGCTAATTACAAAAAAAAAAAAAAAAGCTCCAGAGCAATCTTAATTTGTTTTCTGTTTAAATAGCACAATCTATTAGGTTGCAAAGTCTGACTTAAAAGAATTTTATTTTTTTTTCCTTGAAAAAAGTCCTATTCTTTACCATAAAATATGACAAGCACAAGGTCAAATTCAAAGGTAATCTAATGAAATGTCTGACTATTCTTCTATCTAAATGTAATACAACAGACACAGGCTCTTTTATAAGGGACCTAAAAGAATGAACCTAGTAAGCAGGAAACCATTTTATTTAGCTTAGTTGTTTGGGCCTTGATTTCAAAGGGGACCAGCAGTCCTTGGTGGGTGGAAAGGTGGTAAGTGAACTGGTTCTATTTGCTAGTCTCCACCTTCTCCCCTCCCATTTGGTAGCCATATAATAACAAGTCCCCAATGAAGACCAAATAAATGTACTGTTATCAGGCATGATTTTCTCTGCAATAACCTAGAAGTTTACACTGTCTTGGCACTAGTAGCCCTTGTGTTTTTGTCACCATGCTTTACAACAGAATTTATACTGAACTAATAGAAGCACATTAAAATAAATGATGTGCAGCATTTTAGTGTGTGCTCAGTCGCACAGTTCTGCCCAACTCTTTGTAAACCCATGGACAGCAGTCCACCAGGCTCCTCTGTCCTCTACATTGGCAGACGGATTTTTCATGTATGTACCACCTACTGTGTATATACTAGGTTTAAAAAAATCCTTGACCAATTTGATGCAAACAGTTGGTACTAAATAAATGTCTATTGAATCAATGGTCACCATGGAAATGTAACTGCTGCTACCATTCTTGTGAGTAGAAGCATTCATTTCAATTGCAGTCTGTTAAATCTCCTCTCATCTCTATGGTCCTTGATTTTATCTTTTCTACTCTGTTGTCCATCAATATCCAATCTATATTGCATGAGGACCACAAAACCAATGTTCTATCATTACCCCGAGGAGTGGTTAGGCAATGCATCACAGTATTAGACAGTCATGGCTTTTAGGAATTGATTTTAATATAGTTCTGATTTTAATAGAAGTTGATTTTTATTTTCAGAATTAACTTCAGCTAGTTTTGCTTGTGATTTACTGTTCCACAGGAAATTACTCATTCTTCAGAAGCTATAGTTTTGAAAGTCAGGCATGAAATGGTGTATGCTAAAGCACTTTGAACTTGTAAGGCAATACACCAATATTAATTGTTATCATTATTGACTTTTGAGTCTGTGCCAAATGTTGTAGACTATTTTAGTCACCAACATTTTTTCCAAAATAATTCATAATCACAGACAGGCAAATTATACTAGCTAAGTATGTCTATTGTAGAGAGGAACTCAGAAAATAAAGAAAACAAATTAAGAAAATTTTCATTTATAATGCTAAATCATGCAAATAGTTACTTTATTTTTGTATTATAACAACAAAGGAAGATTACATTTAATATGTGTTTTCCATGTGAGGCACTGTTTCATATGCTTTAAGTATTTATTAATCCTTTCTACAATCATGAAGTAAATACCATTGTTACCCTCTTTTACAGAAGAGGAACCAGAACTTGGAGAAATGAAGTAAACTAGCCTGTTATATGACTGAACACAGCAATCTAACCTCAAAGCCTTCAGTGTTAAGTACAAATTAGTTCATTTATCCAACGTTATGTTAACCAACTGCTGTATTTCAGGCACTTTGTTTTTTGCAGCCTAAAGGTTCATGATGTAGGTGGTATGCCTTGTTTTCTATTTATCCTGCCTGAGAATAGGGGATATTTCAAGCATTTGGATGAGTGTCTTTCTTGAACTGAAAATTTCTCAGCTCTTTTATTCACCAAATAATGTCTGTCTCATCTTCTCTTAACTCCCCTCTGGGAATCTAATATATCCTAAAATCCTTCATTCTATGCTATATATCTTTACCTTTTCCTCTATATTTTCCTTCATTTTATTTCTCTATGGTTTGTCTAAATCATTTTTCTGATCTATGTCATTGGTGTTTTATGTCCTTTTAAATCTACCTGTTGTATTTTAATCTCAATTTTTGAAGTTTTCTGAAAAATTTTTAAACTAACAGTTTTTTTAACTCTTCTATGTCATTTTTTGGAGAAGGCAATGGCACCCCACTCCAGTACTCTTGCCTGGAAAATACCATGGATGGAGGAGCCTGGTAGGCTGCAGTCCATGGGGTCTCGAAGAGTCGGATACGACTGAGCGACTTCACTTTCATTTTTCACTTTCATGCACTGGAGAAGGAAATGGCAACCCACTCCAGTGTTCTTGCCTGGAGAATCCCAGGGCCGGCGGAGCCTGGTGGGCTGCCATTTATAGGGTTGCACAGAGTCAGACACGACTGACGTAACTTAGCAGCAGCAGCATGTCATTTTTTATAGCTCTTATTCCCGGCAACTATTTTCAAACTTGCCTTTTAATTCCCTAATAGTGGGAGTAGTAGTTTCAGTATCTCTGACAGAAAATTCCAATATCTGAGGTCTGTAGACTTTTCCCTTCTGACTGATGTTTCTCCTGGTATTCATTCGTAGTTTCCTCATATATTTAATCATGGAGATTTCTTGAGGTCTATAATGGAAGTGCCTTCCTCCGGATGAATACATGGTGATTTCTGCCAAACACCTAATGGCACTATCTAGAACCATCACAATTCAAGTTCATTGACTGAAGAACCCAGGATCACCAAAGCAGTGTTTAGTAGAGGCTGCAAATTCCTAAAAGAATCAGCAATAACTTTTCTAAAACAGGTTGTTTTCCTCCTTTCTTTTCTCATCTCTTCTGTGATCTGCCACATCAGCCCTCACTGCAGACCTCAAGAAGCAGAGGATGAAAGGATAATTTGGCAAAACTAATACAATTATGTAAAGTTTAAAAATAAAATAAAATTTAAAAAAAAATAAAAAAATAAAAGGATAAAATCATTGGTATTCTTGACTCACTTGTCTTTTGAGATTTGGGGCCTTTTGGGGACCCAGCTTAACATAAGTAGGCTGTCCTTTTACAGGGCTTCCCAGGTGGTGGTAGTGGTAAAGGACCCACCTGCCTATGCAGGTAGACATAAGAGACATGGGGTCAATCCCTGTGTTGGGAAGATACCCTGGAGGATGGCACAGCAACCCACTCCAGTATTCTTGCCTGGAGAATCCTATGGACAGAGGAGCTTGGGGGCGAAGGTCCATAGGGTCGCAATGATTGGGACATGACTGAAGTGACTTAACACACATGCACACATGTCCTTTTACAATCCCTTACTTGAAGACTCTTGAAGAGTCTATCAAAACTATAGGTCTAATGTGACAAAATACAAAATACCCATGAGTCAAAGGTAAGATAAGTGCTCCATGCTTTTATAGAATGTCACTTTTCTTCAATTTTATCCTGTAGATCTATCTTGTCACCTCTTAGATGCTTTTAAGAAAATCCTTTTAATGTGAATTTTTGTTGTTGTTTTCAGTGAGATTTCTCTGAATAATATGACCTTTATTGAACCATTCAGCATTCAATAACATAGCTATTATTGAACATGCTGCTGCTGCTGCTGCTAAGTTGCTTCAGTCGTGTCCAACTCTGTGTGACCCCATAGATGGCAGCCTACCAGGCTCCTCTGTCCCTGGGTTTCTCCAGGGAAGAATACTGGAGTGGCTTGCCATTTTCTTCTCCAATAAATAACAGGGACAAGGTCTTTTTCCTAACAGAAATTGCATTCCAGTCAGACAATCATATTCAAAAGAAGTAAAAAGACAAATGGATTCTGAGTTGCGATTTAAAACTATGAAGTTAATAGACAAGGAGCTGAGATAGATATTAGTGCAGGGATCCAGGCAATGGGTGCTTTGTGTAATAGCTTACTATTTTTCTTAAATTTAAAGGAAATTGGAAAATCAACAGTAACCTACAAAGGAATTTAAAATTACATATAAGTTAAAGTTAAATACCTTGTGACAAATGGCTTAAGCAATGTAGGATTAGCGTACAATAGAGGTCTGAATTGGGAATGGGGTTACATGGATTGATCCCTCCTGTCATTTGCCTGCTGAGTTGTCTTGGGGAAGTTATCTAACCTATTCAATTCAATCACTAATTTTAGTTAGTTTTTGGTTATCTATAAACACAAGGTACTCTGTTTGGCACTACTGGATGGAAGTGGTCAGGGGGAGTGAGTGTGAAGGTGGGCAAAGAATAGTTCCTGAACTTTCTGCAACCTGGAACTCATATAAGGTTAAAAAGAAACTGTACTCATAAGATTTCATGTCGGTGAAACTGAATTCTAATCTCAATTCTGTAGCTTCTTTGACCTTGAATCAACCAAAAGACCCACTAGCACAGATTGAGGCAATGGCACTGGGCTCCCCAGAACATTAAGTGTTCTGTGGCTTTTTCCTTTCACCCTTCCCCCCAACCCACTCACACTTCAGGCTGTCACAGAACAAGAGAGGAGGGGAGTTCTGAAACTTCATTCTGAAATCCGTCAGATTTCTGCTTTCATCCATTCTAATAGTGGGATTCCTGTAATGTTTCCTGATCATAAACAATAGTGCAGCTAGCAAGCATTTGAAAACCTGCTGGTTTGTTTGTTTGTCAAAAAAAAAGGTAAAAGGTTTTTGAATCTGTGTATGACTGGTTTTCATTATGGTGATGAAAGAATGATTGGGGAGCAGCAGAATTATCGCAAAGGATTTTCACATGGAGGCACGTACCAAACATTAGCCATTGGCAGAGCATAGGTTTTAAGCAAAGAGGGAATATCATACACACACACACCACACACATACACATGCAATCATGCACATGTGTGTATGTTTGTATATATATAGAGACAGAGAAAATAGAGAAAAAGACACATAATCCATGCATATTCATGCTATTTTGATTTGTAAAATATAGATAATTCATGTTCATCCAGGGAAAATTTAAACAGTACAATACTACTATTAGTACAATAGGTATTAATGTGAAAAATAAATGTCCCCTTCCTATCACATTCATTTCAAGGTATCGTATATTTTTATTAAATTTTGCATATTCTTTGCAACAGATTTGTGTAGCTTTCTGTACATAAATGGAGTTATACTGTGTGTTCCATGGAACAATTTGATGTTTTCTCTTATATCTTGGACATTTTTCTATATCAGTATATATTGATCTACCAGCTTCTTTTTTAGTACTGTGAAGTATCTCATTATGTGAATCTAGCATAATTTATTTAACCAATCCACTATGGGTGGACATTTATGTTTTCAGAACCTGTCTTCAGTTGTTTTGCCATAACAAAGAGGCTATCACAAACAGCCATTACACTACCAGTTTTGACTAGATGTGCGAACTGCTTTGGCAGCTGCTGTGTCATGTATTTTCTCAATCAAGAGATAAGTCAAGTACAAATACTCATGAAAATTTTTGACACTTAAAGAAGATCCTCATGCTAAAATCATTTGGTAACTACTGAATTAGAAATTTGTTTTAAGCTTTAGTTTAGCATATGCTGTTTTGAAGTATAACAGGCAATCAAATTTGTTAACAAATGAGATAAATGAATGCCCTTATCTGAGACTCACCGAAATTGATTCATTGATGCAGCAAACTCACTGTTTGAGCACTGATTCTGTTCAGAATTGGTGATACATGAGTAAGATCTGGTCCTGTGCTTGTAGCACTTGTGGGAGAGACAGTCATGCCAACATAAATTGCAGTACAATGTAGCAAGTGCTATTACAGGAGAGCTGCCCTATGATTTTGCTGTTTTAATGTAAACACTGAAAATGATGAACCAGAGCCGCTGCTCTCTCTACCAGTGCAATGACTGCAACTATGCAGTCATTCTTCAGGCATTTTCAGCAACTGTTCAATGTTTTCTGCAGAAAGAAAAAAAAAAATGAGAGAATTTGGCAAACAAGCTTCAGTTTTCACTTACTTTGTAATAATTTCCTATCTGTGGCTCACATATCTTTTCCTCTAAAATAAAGGAAGGATTTATCTTTCTACTCTTACCTCTCTAGCAAGTCCTCTGCAACTTTATTTATCTTTATGTGTTCTTTGAATATAGCAGTGTTGATCCTTGGAGAAGTCTGTTTATGAAACAGTCAGACTAACGCTTGACAATTTCACCACATGCTTCACTCTGTCCACATTGAAAGCTATTTAGTGACTTCTCTCTGACCAGAAGATGCCTGTTTGGATACTTTTTCTGGGAAGGAGAAATAGAGACTATCCAGAAACAAGTGTTTTACAGTTGTCAATTAAGCTTAGGGATGCATCTAAAATAATAATGATAATATAAACTACAGTACCTGTCATTTATTGAATTCTTACCACTGTAGTAAGTGCTTTATTTACTATACTAATCACTTTACATAAATCATCTTATTTAATTTCCATAGCACTCATTATCACCAATTTATTCATCAGAAGTATGATGCAGGGGAGAAAGTAACTCATAAAGTTGTATATCCTGCAAATACAGAGCCAACCCTTAAATTCAGGTCTATTTGATTCTATTATGCATACTTTCAACCATCATGCAACACTTCTACAAATTAGAGGTTGTTTTCAAATCTGAATATTTCTAAACCATGTGTCAAATCACCAAATACATACTTCTTGTCTTTCACAACAACTCACCCCCAGACCAAAAAAAAAAAAAATTTCCCTGGACTTAAGAAAAAACTTCCTGCCTGTATTGCAATAAATAAAAATAAAGTTTATTTTTAGGGAGAGGGTTTTGAATGTATTTGAGATATTTAAGTTTTACACCTACCTCCCCATATAATTTTGCAGCTTTAGGGTCTTTATGGATACTAAAGTCTCATCTATTTTTACCAATTTCTACTAAATTATGCTGGAGGAGCAAGCTAATGCTAAAAAGAAGCTAGCTTGACAGATAAAGCCCCAAGGAAGCAAAAAAAAATGTTATCTACATTAGAGGAGTATTAGTCTAATCCTACATCCCAAAATGCCATACTTGGATTAACCAATCTTTCTTAGATAAGCAGGATATAAATTAGCAGTGGAAGACTTGGCCCAACCTCTCTGCTGGAAGCATATTATTAAGAGACCATGCCCAAAAGTATTAGGGAGATACGTGTTAGACTACAGTCTTAAAATCCAGTGGGAAGGAGTGCCAACTGGCATAGTTTCATTTTATTCGTTCAGCCTCTCTTGCTTATATAATGTCGTGGGAGCAAAACGACTTATGTTTCATAAAGTCAGCCATCTAGTACAGATCATGCCTATTCCTGAGTTAGAAACCTTTTGAAAAATTTCACTATAATAAAGTCTATCTCATTGTATCAATCCACATTGTTATTCTGAAAATGTACATGTATAACTTTTTTATGCCCTATCCAACTGAATCATGCTTCTTTGGTAAAATTGCTTTCCTCTTTTATTGTTTGTACACATTTTTTTGATCGTCTGATAACATTTGCACATGGGAGTGTAAATTTCAACAATGTTGATGTTTCCATATAGTTATAAGTTCCAGCTGTTAGTCCTTTTCTTTCCAGTGGAGATCTAACATTACAAAGGAAGAAGAGAGGCAGAAAATTACATATATATATATATATATATATATATATATATATATATACTCTCACAGAGGAGAAAAATTGGTAAAAATTCTATTAACAATTATATTTTTAATAAATCAGAAATTCTCAGCAAGCAATACTTAAATACTTTTAGTTATCTCTATCATTTTGGGGTGGGGGAGGAGATCAGTGATTAAAACCTGATATGAAGAAAGTTCAGATAAAAAACAAAACTTCATGCCCCAGAAAAGTCATTGTACTTGTGGAAAATTTTATGGAAGTCATTCTCTTGAAGTTTAAGAACACTCATAAAATAAGCATCAACTATTTCATAGGTGAGCCCCTTGATAGCTAACCAGTCTCTATTCTTGTGGTTCTCTAAATGAAATCCATGCCAGCTTAAGTTTTCGGAAGAAAAGAGGATTATACTAGTTGCTTTTACTTTTTTAATTACTTAAGAGTTATGGTCTGTTTTAATTTATCAAAGAAACACCAATGAGAGGCATGTATGATTCATGAGATAGGAAGATGCTGTTACCTACCTCCAGCATTAAAATTCTTGTAAATTCACCTAGCCAAAGTTTAAAATCGAAGAGAGCTCTGCCAACTGGATGCATAAGAATAACAAATACAAAGTCTACCCATTATAATAGATATAAATCAATTGACCAACTAATAATTATACTATTCTACTATATATATACATTTATACTTTGTACTTTATATATATATATATATATATACACACACACACACACACACACTATATCCTGCTCATTTTGAAAGTCTTTATTAGATGAGAGTAATTGATTTTTGAGAATTATTTTAACCAACTTCAGGAGATATCTTAGTTGCCCAATGAAGTAATTAAGTAGCATCATTTTCAGCTACTGGCTCAAATTCACTGTGAATTTGTGGATTGTGTGTTTAGGGCAATAAAACCCACATAATTTTGTCCCATTTTTAACTTTTAAATTTAAAATAAAATAAACTCAAATATATTTTATGCTTAAATTTCCATAAATACCCACCTCTAAAATAATCACTCAATCAACCATAGAGAAAAAAATGATAACTGGACTTTCTCTCTAAAGGATTAAGAGCAGATTTCTTTCTTTTCTTTTTTTTTTTTTTTTTTGTAATTCCAATAGTTGTAAGCTAAACAGATACAATTGGCAACAAAGGACTTAAATGACCCTGTTTCTTTCAAAACAGGTAATTAGATAGGTTTATCTTTCTTCTTACTCAAATGCCATTGAAATCTAACCTCTTTTTTTAAACTAAATGAGAAGATGACTATCTCCCTATCAATAGAGTTAGGATAGGATCCTCAGTGTTCTTCTTAGTCTGGTGCTTTTGCCATTGAGTGTGTGATCCACAAACAGACTACACAGTATCTTTGGGAAATTGAGGTCAGAAAGGAATATGCCACTCTGCCTGCCAGGCCCACTAGTATGTTATTTCACCTGCTGGGTACAGAAACTTTTCTCCAGAGTTCAAGAAAAAAAAGTGCTTCCTTGATTAATCACATACAAGTTCCTGCACTCAGGGGTCACTGAGTGATGATTCACTGATACACAACAAGAGAATCCACCATATAAAGGTGATATTACTGCTGCCATCAACCCTCCGGTATACACTGTTCTAACCTACATGTTCTAACCACAGCCAACTTGTTTTAATAAGACTACAAACAGAGATTCAACTCAAAACTGCAAAAACTACTGTAAAAACTTTCTTGTTAAGCTCCCTATGTCCCTTTGAAACAAAATAACTCAGGTTTGTTGGTTTTTTTTCAAGTAGATCTTGTTTTCCCCATTTTTTTCAGATTCCTTAGTATTATCTTTTCATACTTACTACTTGAAACAACCATGACACATGTTGTCCATAGAGCATTACTAGTCATACAGCTTGCACCATGTCACCAGTATGCTACTGGTGTTTATTTGATTTAATCACCACCACTACCCCCAAAGAGCTCTTGTCAAAAGCCTGTGACTTTCATTTATTCATTGAAAATAATTTATTGAGTGATTATCCCACTCTATCCTGCATACATTTCTAGGTACCAAAGATAAAACTTGAACAAACCAGAAATAATTATTACATTCATAAAGTTTTCAGTGGAGTGGAGAAGACACTCATATTTCAAACAATCATTTTTAAATATGTAATAAAATTATGACATGTAAAGATATAAAGGCTCATTCAGTTGAGGGAAGATCCAAATAACAGTTTCATCTACTCAGGGGAATCTGGGAAGATGCTCTTAGTAACAAGCAATTAATTCCAGAATAATAATGATAAAAAATAAAAATAAAAAATCTAGTGGAATTTGCATGATCTTTAATAATAATACCTCTAGTTTCCATATCAAATATAGTGTTATATCAAATAGGTCAATAATTGGTACTCTTGAAAAGGAAAAGTGAACTTCCAAAAAAAAAAAAAAAGGTTTATGTACATATTTGCAATTTTGATTTTGTATTTTGGTAACTTATCTACCACTCCTTCCTAAAATGACAGAGATTGTAGATAGAGAAAGTCTAGGGTCTTTGGTTTTTATCAGAAGATCAGATTAAAGTATCTTATTCAGTAGTTAACAGTTGATAGATAGACCTTGGACCTCATCCTTCTCACTCACTTGAGTACAATGAGGCTTGTGAATCAGGCATATAGAATACCAACCCTTTTCCTACCACCTAATAGATGTATGATTTTAGACAAATTGTAGCAATTTTTGGTCCTACTATTATCTAGGTGGAGAATTAGAATTCTTCTTCCTTTACCTTTATTTCTTCCTCTGACCATTCCATTAAAATATCATCTGTCTCTACTCTCTCTTTTCACTCATGGCACTCTCATTAGTTCCCTCTAATGGACAGATTTGTGAGATCTTATTTTATTATAACAGACTAGTAGACAAACTAAGATTACTATAAAATACAGACTTTTATAATGACTGAATTTAAGGTAAACATGGCTTTAAAAAGATTCTAAAAGTCCATTGTTACAGTCTATGACAATTTCAGACGTTCTTCAATAGTGTTGAGACTTCACTACTTGTTCTAAATTGTTCACTGTCTTCTCGACATAGAAATTACTATGTTAGTTTATACCACAGAGTGCACAAACAGCACTGAACTTTATGATGGTTCAGTAACAAGCCTAAAAGCATATGCAAGTATTTTCTGAAGAATGCCTGTCTGTAATGAGGAGCATGAATGCTCAAAACTAAATTTCTCTGAAATACCATTACTTAACACCACAAGAAAGCTGGAAGACCGAAGTCTTCTTTTGGCATTTCCCCATGATTCTTTGTCAACTTAGAATTTGATTATCTATTTTGGATAAGACAAGACCTGGATTCAAATACTTCCACACATTCAGGATACTATTTGAGATACTGAAATGTAGTACAAGATATTGAAGTAAAGTAATATATATACTTTTAACAAAATATCCCACATTCTCGAAGTAATACTAGAGGTTTTTTCATAAGACTTTTTGCAACTTCCCAATAGGTTAACAAAATCAACTGGGTAATCTCTTCCCCTCCCCACAAAAAAAGTCATTGTGGAGTCATGATTATGGCAGTAAGGGAATTGTTTTTATATATAACACTTTTATTTCATTTCCTTCTAAAATTCAATAAAATGTTATCTCCTCCTAAAATGTTATAAAAGTTTAGTCCTTTTGAAAAAGATTATAATTATTCTGAGGTTTCAGACACATATTTAGTCTCTTAGTAGAAAAACTTTCCATATTTACTATAATTATCTTGAGAAAGTTTGAGAGAAGAGTTTAAAAATTTTACCCATACATTAAACAATTTTGAATATTTCTCCCTTCTATGAAGCATAGACCGAGAGGAAATAGACTCTCAACTGAAGTATAAAGGATTTAGGCTAGAGAGAAACAGCCTCTGGTAGTTTTTACATTATGGAATTTATTTTTATCAGTGTAAATCACAGACCCTCTGTGTTAAGGGCTTCACAACAGAATTTCCACCTATCAAATGCAATTTATGTTTAACACTGTTTTGAGATAAGGCGGGAACTGAGTGACGCCTCAATGTCTTTTGATCCCTTACCTTGAAGGACTACACGGGACAGTAATAACACCAATCTATAGTGAAGTGGAACCAATTTTGCTAAAACATCTGAAATATACTCTTCCTAAATAGTAACACCTGGTCATACAGAAAGTCCCAAGAAGTCTTTTTTCCCAGGAGTTCTCCAAACCAGGTTTTTGTTACCCTAGAGGCTTAGGTAATACAGCTGTGGTCAGAGAAACACAGCCCAAGGTCCAGCCTCTGGCCTGATCTTTAAATAGAACTGCTTCTCTGACTCTCCTCACTCTCAGGTTTGGAATACAATGCAATTTCAACCATTTATACCGATGCTTTTCCATTAATTAAAAATAACAAACGACATCGTTGTCTGAGAGGAGTTACACTGTCTGTGGTAGATGCCACCAGAGCCTGAAAATCACTGACTTTGGGGAATGCAGGACTCTGCTCCCCAATCAGCAACATCTGTGATATGAAAAGGGGGCTCTCGAGGTAAAAACCAATTTAAGCTTGTCAGTCTCTAAGCAAATGTCATGGAATCTTCAGAAATGGCTTGTGATGAGGGCCATGTAAATGAAAATACGCTCAATCAACCTTCTGCTTTGGATTGTTGAGATCCAAACACTGGAATTTTTAAATTTTTATTTATTTATTACTGTTTTGCTGTGTTTGTTTTTGGTTGCATTTCATGTAAACTCCTTAAGCCTTGCCTGGTGTCACTTAAAGAAATGTGCACGTCTGTGAGATGTGTTTTCCTCCTGTTTCAAGAAATCTTCATGGAAGGGAGTTCATTGCTACCATCTGTACTTAGTTTAAGAGAGCTTTGATTAATAAGGACCACCCTATTGTTCATTTGTTTGACATGTGGAAATATTTGTAATTCATTCCTAGTGAGAGAGATTTCAGAAAGGACCTGGTTTGACTTTCAAACCCACGTTGACAATGAAAACCAGCCTCCTGAATCCGAAGGTCAGTGGGGAACAAGCAAAGGTGTTTTATCCTCCCCTCACCCCTCCTGCAAACACCAACACCTGTTAGAAGTGAGGTTGAAACGATCCTGTTGGAACTCAGAGACCCAATTCCAACCTGAAAGAGGCTCTGATGTATGGTGTATAATGAGAGCTGGAGACTGCCCACTGCTACACATCATTATCATTCAGATCATGAAAGAAAATGAAATGGCTCAAGCAGATAACAGCTGTTTTTATTCTGCTTTTCAAAGATTCTCTTAAACAACCTGATCTCATTGCTTTTATTTAAGGGTGAACACCCAATTGTAAACATAGGAGAGATGCATTCTTATGATGTCAGTAATAAAAGCATGTATAAAGCAGCATGTATATTCTGGAAAGCTAACTAACCATTAAAGCCAAGAAACATAGTCTGGCACAAATCTTATTATGTGTCCAAGAGGACTTGATGGTATGCACATAAGAAAATGTAATGAAACAGCAGGAAGGAGAAGAGAGGGGAAGGGAAGGAGCCAAAGGTTTGGGGTGCACAATTTTTATATCTATGATATGTTAGCAAAATTACAGAGAGGCAAAGCTGCCAAGATCATCTGAGAAAAGGGCTAGCATAGCAGTGGAAATGCAAGCGATTTGGTTTCCGTTTCTCTATATAGTATAATACAAAATCATCTCTATACATTTTTACCTATTAGTTACAAATAATGAGGCTACTACACAAGACACACACAGGAAGAAGGAAGAGGCCCAGCCTCTCTTTTATCAGGACTTCACATCTGATTGGGGGCAATGTACATCTATTGTGTTTGTAATTGCTGTGATCATTATCATAAGCATTCAGTGTAGCTTGCTTGAGGAATTCAGCACCATTTATTGCTCATCAGAATTTTATAAAAATAAAATTGTTTGCAACTGAATTTTGACAGAGAAAAGCTTAAACAAAGCCAGTGTGATCAATACTCACCATAATTATTTATCTTTGCAAAAATATAACAAAATTTAGGCAATCCCTCCTAGATGTATGATGACAAGGCTCATTTTTAATGGTTTCTTCTTATTTCAATATAACAGGGAGTAGCACCCTTTATGAAATGGATCATATGTATTAATTAAAGTAGAAAGAAATTATTCCCATATGCAACTTGATAATAAAAATTTTGTAATTTATAAAATAAAAATTTCTGAGAAAAGTGTATATATATATATATAGATAGATAGATATATAAATACATATGTAAAGTTTACACCTGATGTTGGTTTATGAGTCACATAAATTATTACATTAAACCAAAAGATGTGTCCAATAAGCAATTTAAAATTGGGAATCTGCCATTCATGGCTTAAATTCATGCTTCAAAAACAAAAAAAAATAGAAGGCATAAAAATGTCAGCTCCATAGATTTGCTGCTAAAAAATTCCTGTTCACCTGTGAATAAAATACAACTGCCCCTAAGGGTATGCAATTTTACAAAGGCAAATTAATCTCTTACATGCCCAATCTTCAAACTATAATGTATTTCAAAACTGAGCAATATAAACCCCTAAATATGAGATTGTTTTAGATAGCCCTGCTGAAGGAAAACTATAATGCATAGTTTGAGGCCCTAAATTATAGCTGAATTTTCTGCTCCTGGTTGTTCATTAGTCTATGTGGAAGGGGCCAGTGAAATAAAGTAGCAGCATCTTGTACCATTATATGACTTTGTATTTCTTTGAATCAAGTAGGAAATGATGTGGAGACTCATGCTGTTTTGAAATGGCATTCTCAGCTCTGCTAGGAACAACATTCAGACTAAATTGCAAAAAATGTTTATCAGTGTGAAAAATGCTGCTTCTGTGGACTTGTGTTTAAATATACCAGTAGTGTGTGTGTGTGCACACACAGGTGATCATTCCTAATGATTTTAATACTCTCTAGGATTCTATTCATTGTGGACCATGCCTCTGTTAGTTTCCCATTTTTGAATTACCTGAATTCTAAACCTCTGTTCTTTTTCTTTCCTCCTAAGCACCAGAGTAGGGTCAGTCTCCTGCTCACTGGTATATCTACAACTCAAATACAAGTACAAATAAAAGGAGAGTATAAAGAAGACACCCACCACCCTGAAGAGAAACACAAAAGAACATAGATTTATATTGATTAGCAGCTCTAGATATCTGATGAATAAGTGGTTTTAAGAAATTGACCAAAATAAATATTTTGAATCTGAAAATATATCCTGAGACACAAAAGCTGCATAAGTTAGGCAGCTCGGACAGACCCAAAGTATAGCTCTGAAATTCAGAGGATTTTTCTTTTTATGGCACATTAGATAGCTGCATGGCTATGAAACATGAATTTGGATGCCAAATGAATAAGAAGTTTGAAGGATGAGCACCGAGTGACTTTAAACATCTGTGAAGTGAAAATATCCCTGAACCAAGGCATGCTACTGTGTTGAAAACAATTACTGTTACTGATCATTTTCTTGCTTTAGATAAAGTATATCTCTTCTCATGGGAGCAGGTGTACTGATGGCTTTGTGAATCGTCATTCATCAAATCACAAATGGACATGCACACCCCTTTTCCAGTAAATCCACACAAACAAAAATCACAGCTTCTTAATATCACAGAAAAGAAAACCTGTGATTTGTTACCAAGGAAGGACACATTTTACTTCTCCACTTCTCCAGGATTTGTAGTAGTAATCTGAAATCAAGTGAACAGAGACACTTTGAAAATCTGCCCCATACCCCTTGCCTTTGGGATATTAATGACTACAGAATGTTGAATGCATATTTGAACAGTAAGAAGAACTTGCTTCCCAAAGGGAAAAAAAAAAAAATGAGAGACTCAGAGGAACAGTAAGTTAGTAGACAGGTCTAAAAAGCTCTGGACATCAGCACATCCCAAAGCTTAGTGTATTACAGGAGCTCTATATCAAAGTCAGCAAAAATGTATCATTTCATTATGACTTCTAGAACATGACTTATTTTGCAAAGATATTTTTCTTACATTAGAATTCAATGATGCTAACAATTAGCATTACATTATTGCTTTTTTTTGTTCTCATCATAGAACATTTTACTAGCCAGTGTTAAAAAAAGGTTAAAGAGAGGAAGGGAGATTTGTATTGAGACTAAGCATTGAATGTAGGTTTCTCTTTAAAGGATGGGGTAGAAAATGGCCAGCTTTCACAATGCTTATTTGATTTTGAAGAGCACTCTCACTCAGGTGTCATTTTTTCCTCTCTTTACTTTTCTTTCATTTGTCTCACTTTTCCTCCACACATCCATGATGCAGATTAGCACAGGACTCCAAGCCCCAGGCATCAAAGGAATTAGGTCAGGCCCGGAAGAAATCAGGTTGCAGGCAAAAAAAAAAAAAAAAACTTAATAAAATAAAAGCTATGGTAGCATGAAACTTTTGTACTCCTTCAGGCAGACTTAGGAGCCTGGACTTAGATGTAACAGTATTAAGAAATTGGTATGTGTAGAAAAAGCAGTCAAGATGTTTGTAAGACCAAAGATTTTAATAGTATTAGCAATATGATATACAAGCTAAATTTATTTAAAGCTAGTCTGCACATGCATTGGTAGGCTGGGTTCTCAATCATAAAGCAGTATTTGCAATTAAAAGTAATTCCAGAAAAGATCTAATGCAGTATCTGTTTTCTAATAATTTATGTTTTTTAAGCTGTTTCATATGTCTTTTCCACCTGAGATTAGTGACATTTTAAAACCTATAGTATCTATCTACAGAAAATTCATTTTATGTTAGCACGCTTAATGCTTATTTATTCATATAGCATTATATAATCTGCTTTTGGGTTATTCTATGGGCAAAAAAGATTTTATTTAAAATGCCCACACTTAGTTTATTCTCCAGATGACCATTTTAGTTACCATTATTACTCCCTCTGAAATGATTGGAGGAGTAATTCGAATTCCACCTATCATATTATCCAAGGGCATTCTATGAATAGCTGCAAGCCAGAGCAAGTTCTGGCAAAGACACAAAGGCAGCCGATCAGAGTCAGCAATAACATTCAAGAGTGTTTTCCAGAGCTAGTGAATGCAGATGAGAATATTTATATGTTCTCTCTTAAACTGTAGGAAGTATTTTGAGAAAGATATTTTTCACAATTCTTACATTAGTCATTATATATTTTCTAAGCATTTTAGAGGGTTTTTTTTTTTTTTTTTTTTTGGATGATGAAAAAAATCTTTGCATAATGCTAGTCACATTAATATATGTCATCCCATTTAATCCCCTCAGATGCCCAGAAGGAATATGTTGGTGTCATTAGTAGTGCCATGAGTGATAAAAAAATTGAGGCACATGCGTTAAGCAACATGACTATGACTTCAGATTTGGAAAGTAACAGACAAAATCTGAGCTCAGGGCATCTAACTGAAGTGCTAGTAGCTTCTCCACCTTGCTGTGAACAGTTTTAATTTTCAGAAAAGGTTAAAATCTCTTTGGATTATGAATGTAGTAAATTTCAGTTTGTGGTAGCTCTTATCCATCCCTTCAACCTGCTATTATTATCATCACTATTCTCATCAATAAGTGAATTTTAATAAAGGAAAAATATTATCCTAACATAGATTATTTTATGCCAAATATAAATGAATGTTTCATGTATAAATAAATTTAATACTTACTAGAAGAAATATAATATTTTCAAATATCTTCTTTTATTCAGTAGATTAAATGTTCCTTTTGTCAATGGATTCCTTTGATGTGTGAAATCTTTTAAGTTAGGTTCTGTTTGTTTATTGATTTTATAGAATATTATAATTTCCTTGTTTTACATGTAGCTATCCAATTTTCCCAGCACACTTGTTGAAGAAACTATTTTTTCTCTGTTGTATATCCTTGCCTCTTTAGTCATAGATTAATTGACCATAAGTGTGTGAATTTATTTCTGCATTCTCTATTATGTTCCACTCTTCTGTGTTTGTTTTTGTGCCAGTATCATACTGTTTTGATTACCATAGCTTTATAGCATAGTCTGAAGTCAAGGACTGGATCCCTACAGCTCTCTTCTTTTTTTCTCAAGATTGTTTTGGCTCTATGGGATCTTGTGTTACCATGCAAATTTTAAAATTATTTAAAATTTCTTGCTATCATCAAAAAGAATACAAACAACAAATGTTAGGAAGGATGTAGAAGAGAGGGGACTCTTACACACCATTGGTGAAGGGCTTCCCACATGGTCGAGTGGTAAAGAATCCACCTGCCATTGCAGGAGATGCAAGAGACTTGGGTTCGATCTGTGGGTCAGGAAGACCCCCTGGAGAAGGGAATGGCAACCCACTCCAGTATTCTTGCCTGGAAAATCACATGGACAGAGGGACCTCACAGGCTACAGTCCAGGGGGTCACAAAGAGTTGGACACAAGTGAACATGCATGCACACACATACACTGTTGGTGGGAATATAAATTGGTGCAGCCAATGTGTAAAACAGTACAAAGTTTCTCAGAAAACTAAAAATAGAACTACCATATGACCTAGCAATTCTACTCTTGGGTATATATCTGAAAAAAATTATTAATCTGAAAAGATACATTCATGTCAATGTTTATAGAAGCACTATTTACAATTACCAAGCTATGGAAGCCAACCTAAGTGTCTATCAACAGATGAATAGATAGAGAAGATATGGCATATATCTATAACGGAATACTACTGAGCCATAAAATAGAATAAAATTTTGCCATGTGCAGCAACATAGATGAACTTGGAAGGTATTACACTAGATAAAATAAGACAGACAGAGAAAAACAAATGCTGCTTGATATCACTTACATGTGTCTTACAAAAATATAACAAACTAGTGAATACAACAAAAAAGAAAATGACATAGATATAGAGAACAAACTAGTGGTTAATATTGGTGGGGATGGACGGTATAGGAGTGGAGGAGTGGGAGACACAACTATACATCATAAGATAGGCTCAAGGATGTACTGTACAACACACGGAATATAGCCAATATTTGTAATAACTTTAAATGGGAAGTCAGTCTTTTAAATTGTATAAAAATTTAATTTTTAGAAAAAGAGATGTATTATTCCCAATTTGAATGCAGGAAAATTGAGTCAGAAAAATGTTGAGTAATTTCCCCCAAGTTATCTGCTAGAAAGGAGAAGAGCCAGAATTTAGAAGTCTGGTTCAGTGACAGCATGAAATTGAAAATAAAAGTTGCTTAGTTGTGTCCAACTCTCTGTGAGTCCATGGACAGTAGTCCATGGAATTCTGCAGGCCAGAATACTGGAGTGGATAGTTTTTCCCTTCTCCAGGGCATCTTCCCAACCCAGGGATCAAACCCAGATCTCCCACATTGCAGGAGGATTCTTTACCAGCTGAGCCACAAGGGAAGCCCAAGAATACTGGAGTGGGTCAGTTCAGTTCACTTCAGTTCAGTCACTCAGTCGTGTCCAACTCTTTGTGACACCATGGACTGCAGCATACCAGGCCTCCCTGTCCATCACCAACTCCCATAGTTGACTGAACCTCATTTCGATTGAGTCAGTGATGCCATCCAACCATCTTATCCTCTGTTGTCCCCTTCTCCTCCCACCTTCAATCTTTCCCAGCATCAAGGTCTTTTCCAATGAGTCAGTTCTTTGCATCAGGTGGTCAAAGGATTGGAGTTTCAGCTTCAGCATCAGTCCTTCCAATGAATATTCAGGACTGATTTCCTTTAGGATGGACTGGTTCAATCTCCTTGCAGTCCAAGGGACTCTCAAGGGTCTTCTGCAACACCACAGCTCAAAAGCATCAATTCTTTAGCCCTCAGCTTTCTTTATAGTTCAACTCTCACATCCATACATGACTACTGGAAACACCATAGTTATGACTAGATGGACTTTTGTTGGCAAAGTAATGTCTCTGCTTTTTAATATGCTGCCTAAGTTGGTCATAACTTTGCTTCCAAGGAGCAAACATCTTTTAATTTCATGGCTGCAATCACCATCTGCAGTGATTTTGTAGCCCCCCAAAAAATAAAGTCTGTCACTGTTTCCATTGTTTTCCCATCTATTTGCCATGAAGTGATGGGGCTGGATGCCATGATCTTAGTTTTCTGAATGTTAGCTTTTGATTTTACTTCTTTTTAAGTTTGACATCAAAGATACCTTTGGATAGAGGTACTGTGTTATACTCCCAGACTGAAATCTTCCTTTCCCTTCACCATTTGCCTGGTGCTACTTGAAGATTTGGCCTCTGTTACCCCTACTAAACTTAGCAATGAAAGCAGCATGAAATCTTAAACTTAACTGCCAATCATGAATCTTCTACTTCAGAGCAGATATATCATCCTAGTCCTAACAAGAAACAGACCACATTTTTTTTTTAGAATTTATTATTATTATTATTTTAATTTATTAATTTTAATTGGAGGCTAATTACTTTAAAATATTTTATTGGTTATGCCATACATCAACATGAATCTGCCACGGGTGTACATGTGTTCCCAGTCCTGAACCCCCCTCCCACCTCCCTCCCCATACCATCCCTCTGGGTCATCCCAGTGCACCAGCCCCAAGCATCCTGTATCCTGCATCAAACCTGGACTGGCGATTCATTTCTTATATGATATTACACATGTTTCAATGCCATTCTCCCAAATCACACCTCCCTCCCTCTCCCACAGAGTCCAAAAGACTGTTCAATTCATCTGTGTCTTTTTTGCTGTCTCGCATACAGTGTTGTCATTACCATCTTTCTAAATTCCATATATATGCATTAGTATACTGTATTGGTGTTTTTCTTTCTGGCTTACTTCACTCTGTATAATAAGCTCCAGTTTCATCCACCTCATTAGAACTGATTCAAATGTATTCTTTTTAATGGCTGAGTAATACTCCATTGTGTATATGTACCACTGCTTTCTTATCCATGCATCTGCTGATGGACATCTAGGTTGCTTCCATGTCCTGGCTATTATAAACAGTGCTGCGATGAACATTGGGGTACACGTGTCTCTTTCCCTTCTGGTTTCCTCAGTGTGTATGCCCAGCAGTGGGATTGCTGGGTCATATGGCAGTTCTATTTCCAGTTTTTTAAGGAATCTCCACACTGTTCTCCATAGTGGCTGTACTAGTTTGCATTCCCACCAACAGTGTAAGAGTGTTCCCTTTTCTCCACACCCTCTCCAGCATTTATTGCTTGTAGACTTTTGGATCGCAGCCATTCTGACTGGCCTGAAATGGTACCTCACTGTGGTTTTGATTTGCATTTCTCTGATAATGAGTGATGTTGAGCATCTTTTTATGTGTTTGTTAGCCATCTGTGTGTCTTCTTTGGAGAAATGTCTATTTAGTTCTTTGGCCCATTTTTTGATTGGGTCGTTTATTTTTCTGGGATTGAGCTGTAGGAGTTGCTTGTATATTTTTGAGATTAGTTGTTTGTCAGTTGCTTCATTTGCTATTATTTTCTCCCATTCTGAAGGCTGTCTTTTCACCTTGCTTATAGTTTCTTTTGTTGTGCAGAAGCTTTTAATTTTAATTAGATCTCATTTGTTTATTTTTGCTTTTATTTCCAATATTCAGGGAGGTGGGTCATAGAGGATCCTGCTGTGATGTATGTTGGAGAGTGTTTTGCCTATGTTCTCCTCTAAGAGTTTTATAGTTTCTGGTCTTATGTTTAGATCTTTAATCCATTTTGAGTTTATTTTTGTGTATGGTGTTAGAAAGTGTTCTAGTTTCATTCTTTTACAAGTGGTTGACCAGTTTTCCCAGCACCACTCGTTAAAGAGATGCTTTCTAAGGCCCACTTGACTTCACATTCCAGGATGTCTGGCTCTAGGTGAGTGATCACACCATCGTGATTATCTTGGTCATGAAGCTCTTTTTTGTACAGTTCTTGATGTGTATTGATGTGTATTCTTGCCACCTCTTCTTAGCATACCATTTCTGTCCTTTATCCAGCCCATATTTGCATGAAATGTTCCCTTGGTATCTCTAATTTTCTTGAAGCGATCACTAGTCTTTTCCACTCCGTTGTTTTCCTCTATTTCTTTGCATTGATTGCTGAAGAAGGCTTTCTTATCTCTTCTAGTTTCATTCTTTTACAAGTGGTTGACCAGTTTTCCCAGCACCACTTGTTAAAGTGATTGTCTTTTCTCCATTGTATATTTTTGCAATCTTTGTCAAAGATAAGGTGTCCATAGGTGCGTAGGTTTATCTCTGGGCTTTCTATTTTGTTCCATTGATCTATATTTCTGTCTTTGTGCCAGTACCATACTGTCTTGATGACTGTGGCTTTGTAGTAGAGCCTGAAGTCAGGCAGGTTGATTCCTCCAGTTCCATTCTTCTTTCTCAAGATTGCTTTGGTTATTCATGGTTTTTTGTATTTCCATACAAATTGTGAAATTATTTGTTCTAGCTCTGTGAAAAATACCGTTGGTAGCTTGATAAGGATTGCATTGAATCTATAGATTGCTTTGGGTAGTATACTCATTTTCACTATATTGATTCTTCCAATCCATGAACATGGTATATTTCTCCATCTATTAGTGTCCTCTTTGATTTCTTTCACCAGTGTTTTATAGTTTTCTATATATAGGTCTTTAGTTTCTTTAGGTAGATATATTCTTAAGTATTTTATTCTTTTCGTTGCGATGGTGAATGGAATTGTTTCCTTAATTTCTCTTTCTATTTTCTCATTATTAGTGTATAGGAAAGCAAGGGATTTCTGTGTGTTGACTTTATATCCTGCAACTTTACTATATTCATTGATTAGCTCTAGTAATTTTCTGGTGGAGTCTTTAGGGTTTTCTATATAGAGGATCATGTCATCTGCAAACAGTGAGAGTTTTACTTCTTCTTTTCCAGTTTGGATTCTTTTTATTTCTTTTTCTGCTCTGATTGCTGTGGCCAAAACTTCCAGAACTATGTTGAATAGTAGTGGTGAAAGTGGGCACCCTTGTCTTGTTCCTGACTTTAGGGGAAATGCTTTCAGTTTTTCACCATTGAGGATAATGTTTGCTGTGGGTTTGTCATATATAGCTTTTATTATGTTGAGGTATGTTCCTTCTATTCCTGCTTTCTGGAGAGTTTTTATCATAAATCGATGTTGAATTTTGTCAAAGTCATTCTCTGTATCTACTGAGATAATCATATGGCTTTCATTTTTCAATTTGTTAATGTGGTGTTTTACATTGATTGATTTGTGGATATTGAAGAATCCTTGCATTCCTGGAATAAAGCCCACTTGGTCATGCTGTATGATCTTTTTAATGTGTTGTTGGATTCTGATTGCTAGAATTTTGTTAAGGATTTTTGCATCTATGTCCATCAGTGATATTTGCCTGTAATTTTCTTTTTCTTGTGTGGCATCTTTGTCAGGTTTTGGTATTAGGGTGCTGGTGGCCTCATAGAATGAGTTTAGACGTTTGCCTTCCTCTGCAATTTTCTGGAAGAGTTTGAGTAGGATAGGTGTTAGCTCTTCTCTAAACTTTTGGTAGAATTCAGCTGTGAAGCCATCTGGACCTGAGCTTTTGTTTGCTGGAAGATTTCTGATTACAGTTTCAATTTCCACGCAAGTGATGGGACTGTTAAAATTTTCTATTTCTTCCGCTTCAGTTTTGGAAAGTTGTACTTTTCTAAGTATTTGTCCATTTCTTCCACGTTGTCCATTTTATTGGCATATAATTGCTGATAGTAGTCTCTTATGATCCTTTGTATTTCTGTGTTTTCTGTTGTGATCTCTCCATTTTCATTTCTAATTTTATTGATTTGATTTTTCTCCCTTTGTTTCTTGATGAGTCTGGCTAATGGTTTGTCAATTTTATTTATCCTCTCAAAAACCAGCTTTTGGCTTTGTTGATTTTTGCTATGATCTCTTTTGTTTCTTTTGCATTTATTTCTGCCCTAATTTTTAAGATTTCTTTCCTTCTACTAACTCTGGGGTTCTTCATTTCTTCCTTTTCTAGTTGCTTTAGTTGTAGAGTTAGGTTATTTATTTGACTTTTTTCTTGTTTCTTGAGGTATGCTGTATTGCTATGAACTTTCCCCTTAGGACTGCTTTTACAGTGTCCCACAGGTTTTGGGTTGTTGTATTTTCATTTTCATTTGTTTCTATGCATATTTTGATTTCTTTTTTTTATTTCTTCTGTGATTTGTTGGTTATTCAGCAACATGTTGTTCAGCCTCCATATGTTGGAATTTTTAATAGTTTTTCTCCTATAATTGAGATCTAATCTTACTGCATTAGGGTCAGAAAAGATGCTTGGAATGATTTCAATTTTTTTGAACTTACTAAGGCTAGATATATGGCCCAGGATGTGATCTATCCTGGAGAAGGTTCCGTGTGTGCTTGAGAAAAAGGTGAAATTCATTGTTTTGGGGTGAAATGTCCTATAGATATCAATTAGATCTAACTGGTCTATTGTATCATTTAAAGTTTGTGTTTCTTTGTTAATTTTCTGTTTAGTTGATCTATCCATAGGTCTGAGTGGGGTATTAAAGTCTCCCACTATTACTGTGTTATTGTTAATTTCCCCTTTCATACTTATTAGCATTTGTCTTACATGTTGCTGTGCTCCTATGTTGGGTACATATGTATTTATAATTGTTATGTCTTCTTCTTAGATTGATCCTTTGATCATTATGTAGTGTCCTTCTTTATCTCTTTTCACAGCCTTTGTTTTAAAGTCTATTTTATCTGATATGAGTATTGCTACTTCTGCTTTCTTTAGGTCTCTATTTGCATGGAAAATCTTTTTCCAGCCCTTCACTGTCAGTCTGCATGTGTCCCTTGTTTTGAGGTGGGTCTCTTGTAGACAACATATATAGGGGTCTTGTTTTTGTATCCATTCAGCCAGTCTTTGTCTTTTGGTTGGGGCATTCACCCATTTATGTTTAAGGTAATTATGGATAAGTATGATCCTGTTGCCATTTACTTTATTGTTTTGGGTTCGAGTTTATACACCCTTTTTGTGTTTCCTGTCTAGAGAATATCCTTTAGCATTTGTTGGAGAGCTGGTTTGGTGGTGCTGAATTCTCTCAACTTTTGCTTGTCTGTAAAGCTTTTGATTTCTTCTTCATATTTGAATGAGATCCTTGTTGGGTACAGTAATCTGGGCTGTGGGTTAATTTCTTTCATCACTTTAAGTATGTCTTGCCTTTCCCTCCTGGCCTGAAGAGTTTCTATTGAAAGATCAGCTGTTATCCTTATGGGAATCCCCTTGTATGTTATTTGTTGTTTTTCTCTTGCTGCTTTTAACATTTGTTCTTTGTGTTTGACCTTTGTTATTTTGATTAATATGTGTCTTTGGGTGTTTCGCCTTGGGTTTATCCTATTTGGGACTCTCTGGGTTTCTTGGACTTGGGTGATTATTTCCTTCCCCATTTTAGGAAGTTTTCAACTATTATCTCCTCAAGTATTTTCTCATGGTCTTTATTTTTGTCTTCTTCTGGGACTCCTATGATGCGAATGTTGGAGCATTTAATATTGTCCTGGAGGTCTCTGAGACTGTCCTCATTTCTTTTAATTCGTTTTTCTTTTTTCCTCTCTGA
Organism: Bubalus kerabau; assembly: GCF_029407905.1. Classification (NCBI taxonomy): domain Eukaryota; kingdom Metazoa; phylum Chordata; class Mammalia; order Artiodactyla; family Bovidae; genus Bubalus; species Bubalus kerabau. The sequence continues at coordinate 63,526,360 of NC_073629.1, read as the reverse complement.
TTCATTTATTTCTACCATTCTATCTTCTACTTCACTAATCCTATCTTCTGCCTCCATTATTCTACTATTTGTTGCCTCCATAGTGTTTTTGATCTCATATATTGCATTATTCATTATATATTGACTCTTTTTTATTTCTTCTAGGTCCTTGTTAAACCTTTCTTGCATCTTCTCAATCCTTGTCTCCAGGCTATTTATCTGTGATTCCATTTTTATTTCAAGATTTTGGATCATTTTCACTATCATTATTTGGAATTCTCTATCAGGTAGATTCCCTATCTCTTCCTCTTTTGTTTGGTTTGGTGGGCATTTATCCTGTTCCTTTACCTGCTGGGTATCCCTCTGTCTCTTCATCTTGTTTAAATTGCTGAGTTTGGGGTGTCCTTTCTGTATTCTGGCAGTTTGTGGAGTTCTCTTTATTGTGGAGTTTCCTTGCTTTGGGTGGGGTTGTATCGGTGGCTTGTCAAGGTTTCTTGGTTAGGGAAGCTTGTGTTGGTGTTCTGCTGGGTGGAGCTGGATTTCTTCTCTCTGGAGTGCAATGAAGTGTCCAGTAATGAGTTATGAGATGTCAGTGAGTTTGGAGTAACTTTGGGCAGCCTGTATATTGAAGCTCAGGGCTGTGTTCCTGTGTTGCTGGAGAATTTTTGTGGTATGTTTTACTCTGGAACTTGTTGGCCCTTGGGAGGTGCTTGGATTCAGCATAGGTATGGAGGCGTTTGATGAGCTCCTATCGATTAATGTTCCCTGGAGTCAGGAGTTCTCTGATGTTCTCAGGATTTGGACTTAAGCCTCCTGCTTCTGGTTTTCAGTCTTATTTTTACAGTAGTCTCAAGACTTCTCCTTCTATACAGCACCGTTGATAAAACATCTAGGTTAAAGATGAAAAGTTTCTCCACAGTGAGGGACACCCAGAGAGGTTCACAGAGTTACATGGAGAAGAGAAGAGGGAGGAGGGAGTTAGAGTTGACTCGAATGAGATGAGGTGGAATCAAAAGAGGAGAGAGAAAACTAGCCAGTAATCACTTCCTTATGTGCGCTCCACAGTCTGGACCACTCAGAGATGTTCATGGAGTTATACACAGAAGAGAAGAGGGAGGAAGGAGACAGAGGTGGCCAGGAGGATTAAAGGGGGAATGAAAAGGAGAGAGACAGATCCAGCCAGTAATCAGTTCCCTAAGTGTCCTCCACCATCTGGAATACACAGAGATTCAGAGAGTTGGGTAGAGAAGAGAAGGGGGAGGGAGGAGACAGAGGTGACCTGATGGAGAAAAAGGAGAGTCCAAAGGAGGAGAGAGCAGTCGAGCCAATAAAAATGGATACTGAAGATTGGGTTCTTATAGGTACAAAATTGATAACAAATACCAAAAAGCAAAGATTAAAACTCTAGAGTAGAGGTTGGATTTTCAAAAATACAATATTAAAGAAAAGAAGAAGAAGAAAAAAAAATCAAAGTTACAAAAATTATTTTTTATATATATATATATGAAGTTTGCTTTAAAAAATAGGGTCTTTTTTTGGAAAAGTAATAGTAGGTTATAAAAATGAAAATTATAGGAGTAATAGAGGACTTAAAAATTTTAAAAAGTTAAAAGAAAAAAAAGAATGATAGTAAAAATAGTAAAAATATATCTAAGACTTTCTCTGGTGTTGTTGTGAGCAGTGTGGGGTCAGTTCATTTTCGGAGAGTTCCTTGGTCCGGCTTATATTTCTCAAGATCTATAGGCCCCTTCCTATGTAGTCAATACTAACTACAGGGTTTTAATCTATTGCGCCTGTCACTTCCAAGGCAGTTCTCTCTGTTTTAGCTTCTTCTGGTTGCTGGTCTCTTCAGTGTCTGATTTCCACCCTGACACAAGGGGGGAGGTGGCGGACACTTTTTTTTTAGGCTCACTTGTTCAGTTGCACTGTGGGGAGGGAGGGATGCTGCAAACAAATAACACTGGCATGTGCTCGCAGTGTCTCAGCCACAATGGGCCTGCCCTCGCTCATGGCACGTGTGCCCTACCTGCCCACACTGCTCAGACTCTAGGTTGCTCCACCGGAAACCGTCCAAGGCCGGCCTGGGCTGCATGCACCTCCCAAGTCTAAGCCGCTCAGGTTCAGGCACTCTGGTAGTCGTCAGAGGCGTAGACTCCGTTAGGCCTGGGTTTTGTGCCCTTCCCAGGTCCAAGCAGCTCAGGTGATGAGGTGGTTGGCGAGCGTGGTCGCTGCAACTTATCGCCTCTCCTGTCCCTGCTGCTCAGTTTTCTGGGTGTACAACCGGTGCACCTTCTCAGGTGAATGATGACTGTCCAGAACCCCAGGAAGTCTTAGTTAGCTTCTTGCAGTTTGGTAGATAATGTCTCTCTGGGGCTGCGATTGCCCCCTTGCAGCTCTGGCTGCCTGTCACCAGGGTGGGGGGATGGGTCTGCAGCTGGCTAATTCTGTTCAGTCCTTTGTTAGGTGCACGGTCCTGGCGGTGTCTTAGGGCTTTTCACGTGGTAGCTATTCCACAGTCTGGTTTGCTAGCCCAAGTTTGTTCGTTCGGATTGCCCTCGGGGGCATTCAGGCTGGATCCTTAATCTAAGCAATGCAGCTGGAGCCTTCTTGCCCAGCCCATGCTTACTAGTGGCAGATGCAGGCATCTGTGCTGCTTCTCCACTGGGGGAGTTACCGTTGGCCTCCTAATCTGTGGGTTTTAATTATTTATTTATTTTTCCTCCCTGTTATGTTACCTTCTGTGCTTCCAAGGCTCAGCACAGACTCGTCAGTGAGAGTGTTTCCTGGTGTTTGAAAACTTCTCTCTTTTTAAGACTCCCTTCCCGGGACGGAGCTCCGTCCCTACCTCTTTTGTCTCTTTTTTTGTCTTTTATATTTTTTCCTACCTCCTTTCGAAGACAATGGGCTGCTTTTCTGGGTGCCTGATGTCCTCTGCCACCTTCAGAAGTTGTTTTGTGGAATTTATTCAGCCTTTAAATGTTCTTTTGATGAATTTGTGGGGGAGAAACTGGTCTCCTCATCCTATTCCTCCACCATCTTCTAGACCACATATGTGTAATACCTTAATAGAACATACTGGAGTCTGTAGCCTATCCCTTCTCCAGGGGATCTTCCCAACCCAGGAATTGAACTGGGGTCTCCTACATTGCAGGTGTATTCTTTACCAACTAAGCTATGAGGGAAGCCCAAGAGACAGCACATGTAACCACTAAATTCTATTGTGTCCCCAGGTAATTGTTAACTGAGTCATTATGTCCCATATGTGTGAAAGCAAAGTGAAAGTGAAGTCGCTCGGTAGTGCCCGACTCTTTGTGACCCCATGGACTGTAGCCTACCAGGCTCCTCTCTCCATGGGATATTCCAGGCAAGAATACTGGAGTGGGTTGCCATTTCCTTCTCCAGGAGATCTTCCTGATCCAGGGATTGAACCCAGGTGTCCCACATTGTAGGCAGACACTTTACTGTCTGAGCCACCAGGGAAGTCCATTCTCAGGTCGGTATAAAGCCCGGACAGGGTTTCTGCCATAAGCCATATGAGGTCTCCATGAAACCATAGAGCATGGCTCTTTACTTGCTTCACACAGGGCATGTTATTCATTCACATAAGCACACTGTAAGTTAGTAAAGTACAGCATAAAACATGTTCTCTGGGAGAACAAAGAACTAGAGTTCCAAGCATCCTTACCTTGTCCTGAAGAATCTTGGAAGAGCCCCCAAGATGAAAAGTTGCTGCTGAACCACAAAAGAAGCTGGGATTCTTGGCCTCCGGAGGAGAAGAATTCAATCTGGGGCCAGTGACGAGGCTTGATCGCTCAGAGCTTTTGAATTTATTTAATGACTATATTGTGATTATAAAAGAATACCAATTATTAGGACACGTTCTGTACACACCATGCCTTTCATCAAAAATTCCTTACCTCTTCACCCATTTCTTCTTATTTATCTTTTAAAATTCAGCTCTGATGTTAGTCTACCCAGACCCACTAGTCTGATTTAGAAGCCCTTCTATTCTCACTGGTTAGTGCTATCCTAGTATCTATCACATTGTGTTGTATTGATATACTTTCTCTTCAACTGAACTCTAAGCTCCTTGAGGGAATGGTCTCTGTTGTCTATGTCTTTCTATCACTAGTAATGGTACTTGTCATGTAGCAGGTACCCAAACCAGTAGGGTCTATGAATGAATGGAAAAAAATAAATGATGTGTAAATATCTTGTTGGGATAGATGGATGACTGGATGAAGGTTGGATGATGGGCAGACAGATGGAAATATAAGAGATATAATAGCATATGAAACAGGAAATTCATGAGTCAGTCCAATGTATGTGCCAGTTTAAATGGACAGAGCTTCTTGGACATAGTTATTAAAAATGATACTTTTTTAAACTGACTGATTTCTGACTTTTTCTTTAAATATCATTCTTTCCTCTATTGTTTCCCTGTAACAGATGTTAATGGTAACTTGCAAGTTAGTGATAAATTTGCTCTTGGAAATTTTCTATACTTTTTTGTTATATATACATCAAAGCTTTAATTTTACTCCTTTTAAGTTGAATATCCTAGATACCTTTGGATAGAGACACTGTGTACACCTCTGGGCTGAAACCTTCCTTTCCCTTCACCATTTGCCTGGCAGGTGCTACTTGAAGATTTGGCCTCTGTTACCCCTACTAGATTTAGCAGTGAAAGCAGCATGAAATCTTAAACTTAACTGCCAATCATGAATCTTCTACTTCAAAGTAGATATATCATCTTGGTTCTAACAAGGAACAGACCACATATTCTAATGCCTGAATAGTATGCCACTCCAAGCACCAGATTTTATTTACCTATGTGGCCGAACAAGAAAAAATAATAGTCTCCTCATTAATAACCACAGTGTCATAAGGTATATTAATTTCACTTTAAAAAAGACATGGAAACTGCAGGCTACCATCAGGGATGCCTTTGTGATAACCATTTATTAATATAATGCTCTGCTAAGAATGTGATTACTGAAGAGATATTTTGCCATGAAAGATTTGGAGTTTTTATAACCAGAGAAAAAATTATCCACTCCTTTGAGTGTTGCATTAGACAATTACTAGTCAAAACTTAAAAATAGAAAGTAAAGGTTGGAATTTTACTTAAAGCCAGTAGTTCATTGATTTTTGTCAAGAAAAAACATACACTAGACTTTTTTACACTATCAAACAGCTTCTCATTTGTGATGTGACTGACATTATTTTCCACAATAATATCATTTATCCATTCATTATTTTGTCATGGGCTCGATAAAGGACAGAAATGGTATGGACCTAACAGAAGCAGAAGATATTAAGAAGAGATGGCAAGAATACACAGAAGAACTGTACAAAAAAAATCTTCACGACCCAGATAATCATGATGGTGTGATCACTGATCTAGAGCCAGACATCCTGGAATGTGAAGTCAAGTGGGCCTTAGAAAGCATCACTATGAGCAAAGCTAGTGGAGGTGATAGAATTCCAGTTGAGCTATTCCAAATCCTGAAATGATGCTGTGAAAGTGCTGCACTCAATATGCCAGCACATTTGGAAAACTCAGCAGTGGCCACAGGACTGGAAAAGGTCAGTTTTCATTCCAATCCCAAAGAAAGGCAATGCCAAAGAATGCTCAAACTACCTCACAATTGCACTCATCTCACACGCTAGTAAAGTAATGCTCAAGATTCTCCAAGCCAGGCTTCAGCAATATGTGAACCGTGAACTTCCTGATGTTCAAGCTGGTTTTAGAAAAGGCAGAGGAACCAGAGATCAAATTGCCAACATCCGCTGGATCATGGAAAAAGCAAGAGAGTTCCAGAAAAACATCTATTTCTGCTTTATTGACTATGCCAAAGCTTTTGACTGTGTGGATCACAATAAACTGTGGAAAATTCTGAAAGAGATGGAAATACCAGACCACCTGATCTGCCTCTTGAGAAATTTGTATGCAGGTCAGGAAGCAACAGTTAGAACTGGACATGGAACAACAGACTGGTTCCAAATAGGAAAAGGAGTCCATCAAGGCTGTATATTGTCACCCTGTTTATTTAACTTATATGCAGAGTACATCATGAGAAATGCTGGACTGGAAGAAACACAAGCTGGAATCAAGATTGCGGGGAGAAATCTCAATAACCTCAGATATGCAGATGACACCACCCTTATGGCAGAAAGTGAAGAGGAACTCAAAAGCCTCTTGATGAAAGTGAAAGTGGAGACTGAAAAAGTTGGCTTAAAGCTCAACGTTCAGAAAACGAAGATCATGGCATCCGGTCCCATCACTTCATGGGAAATAGATGGGGAAATAGTGGAAACAGTGTCAGACTTTATTTTTCTGGGCTCCAAAATCACTACAGATGGTGACTGCAGCCATGATATTAAAAGACGCTTACTCCTTGGAAGGAAAGTTATGACCAACCTAGAGAGCACATTCAAAAGCAGAGACATTACTTTGCCAACAAAGGTCCGTCTAGTCAAGTCTATGGTTCTTCCTGTGGTCATGTATGGATTGGAGAAGGCAATGGCACCCGACTCCATTTTCCATACTCTTGCCTGGAAAATCCCATGGACAGAGGAGCCTGGTAGGCTGCAGTCCATGGGGTCTCGAAGAGTCGGATACGACTGAGCGACTTCACTTTCACTTTTCACTTTCATGCATTGGAGAAGGAAATGGCAACCCACTCCAGTGTTCTTGCCTGGAGAATCCCAGGGACAGGGGAGCCTGGTGGGCTGTAGTCTATGGGGTCGCACAGAGTCGGACACGACTGAAGCAACTTAGCAGCAGCAGCAGCATGTATGGATGTGAGAGTTGGACTGTGAAGAAACCTGAGCACCGAAGAATTGATGCTTTTGAACTGTGGTGTTGGAGAAGACTCTTGAGAGTCCCTTGGACTGTAGGGAGATCCAACCAGTCCATTCTGAAGGAGATCAGCCCTGGGATTTCTTTGGAAGGAGTGATGCTAAAGCTGAAACTCCAGTACTTTGGCCACCTCATGCGAAGAGTTGACTCATTGGAAAAGACTCTGATGCTGGGAGGGATTGGGGGCAAGAGGAGAAGGGGACGACAGAGGATGCGATGGCTGGATGGCATCACCGACTCTATGGACGTGAGTCTGAGTGAACTCTGGGAGTTGGTGATGGACAGGGAGGCCTGGCGTGCTGCGATTCATGAGGTCGCAAAGAGTCTGACACGACTGAGTGACTGATCTGATCTGATCTGATCTGATTTTGTCATGTATTTATAGAAAGTCCACCATTTGTCAGGCACTACCTGTAATGTAGGGCTTCCCTATTGGCTCAGCAGCAAAGAATCTGCCTGTAACACAAGAGCCACAGGAGACATGGGTTTGATCCATGGGTCAGGAAGAACCCCTGGAGAAAGGCATAGAACCCACTCCAGTATTCCTGCTGGGAGAACTCCCATGGACAGAGGAGCCAGAAGGGCCACAGCTAATAGGATCTCAAAAAGTCCCACACGACTGAAGTGACTTAGCATGCATGCACGAAAGTGTAATGTAATTTTTGACTAGCAGTTAAATGTCTTTTTTCTCTATTATTGGATTTTTGCCTCTAATGACCTACGGTCTATGACTCTACAAACTAGCCAGGCAGAATCTTTAAACAAAATAACATTGGTAGCAAAATACACATGTGTGAGAATATGTTAATTAACAACCATAGCAATCCCTCAGCTTACATTGTTCTAAATAGTAAAGATTTGAGTCAGCTAAAGAATATGTAAATTCAAATTGTTGATGGTTGCTACTGAATGGCATGCCACCTTTTTATGTCAGTTAGAAAATACACAAAATCTCCATTTAATTCCTGTTTTAATTTGTCTTAACCTGTCAAATATGTGTTTATAAATTTTAAGTGCTTTCACAGTAAGGGAGTGTATGGGGGTGTAAGTGTGTGTATATGTATAAATTTATGGCTAAATTTATATATGTGTGGGCTTCCCTGATGGCTCAGTGGTAAAGAATCCAATTACCAATGCAGGAGTTGTGTATTTGATCCCTGGGCTGGGAAGAACCCTTGGAGAAGGAAATGGCAACCCATTCTAGTATTCTTGCCTGGGAAATCCCGTGGACAGAGGAGCCTGGCAGGCTACAGCTCATGAGGTCAAATCAGACATTATTTAGCTACTAAACAACAACAAATAAATATATTAGCATAGTATACGTATATTTAATTATGACATCTTATTTGCCACAGAAGTGTACCAAATCTATTCAGGATGCAACAGCAAGAGGGAAGAGTGGAACCATGTAGTGATGAATTTTAAGAAGTTTGTGAAAGTGGCCTTAAGACCTATCAATCAATATACAAAAGTCTTTGCAGTTTTTAAAGGCTACCAATACAACGTTTAAGCCAAATTTAAAATTACGAGTTGGAAATGTTTGTGGGTTATCAAAACATTCTTTACATCTGGCTCACTCTGTGCTGTCTCATATTTTTTGCAAGTCCCATGGGATGCTTCCTAAACACACTTCACCTTTCTTTATTCAGTTTCCGGGTAGAAAGTGTCCCTTTAGCTCCTGGAGACAGTAAATCACAGTTTGTGTGGTGGTTCTCAAAAGACACTTAAAGGACTGAACTGGATGCTCTACATAGCACCCTTGCCAAAAGAGTTCGGAAATGACTTCCAGCTTCCCACAGTAATAAAATGGCACTGTTTGGCATCTTTAAGGTAATAAAAGTGAATTTTTTCCATTCTAGTAAATGAGAAGAGAGGCTTGGTTGTTTTAAAAACTGATTAAAATTCATGTGTTTTCCTCAAATTATAGAGCATGATATGAGCACACTTACACGTGAACTTCAGACCACCTCAGAGCCTTATTATATCCAGCTCTGCAGGAAGCAGGATATGCTGGTGGGTGGATGGAAGGGAGCCTGGGAAGGAGCCGGCAGGTGCTGTGAATACTGAGGTCAGGATTCAATAGGTGGCACTCTTCCCTCTGAGTCAGCAGTAGATGAATTCAGAGTGTGCTCTTTGGAGGATAGTATTTTGCTTGAAGGAAATGTCTTGGAAGTTCATAAGTGTTCCTGGCACTGTTCAACAGCTGCTGAGTCTAATCGCAGACTCGGGCTGTATTTTGGTGATGGGAAAAGCCCTAGAAGACTGGTTTTGTGCCTTTAAGAAAGAGGCTTATGTAAGACATTATCATCATTTGTATACAAGACATTTTAAAATTCAGTTTCACTGTCCTCAGTGGTTCAAAGGAAAATCTTTTGTTATTTCTCTTTGACTCATAGGGTCTAGAAGGAAATTTGATCATTTTCCACTTCCCATCTGGTTACTCATAAGGCACCTGCATCTCTTGTGGGTTCTTCTAGACTACACAATGCTACCAACTGACAATAAACAGTTTATAAAGGCTGCCGGGGTCCAGCCCCAGCTGATCCAGGGTATTCGAAGGAGAGACGGCATAGGCGAGGGTCAGGAAACAACTGCTTGATTACACGTTAATTAAGGATACAAAGAGTAATAGAATTGAGGATAGCTCAGTAGGAAAATTCAGTGGAGAAAAGAGGCTGAGTAGCTTGGTTTACGCGGGAGACCAATAAAACTTCAAGACAAGAAGTTTGCACCACTTACGTAGGCCGCAGGCGTCCTTCCATTCTCCCGAAGGAGAGGAGACACTGAGGCCTCCCCGGTCAGATCTTAGAAGCCCAGGCATAATTAGCAAGCATGGCGGGTTCCGCGCTCCAGATGGAGACTCAGCCAGAATTTGGGAGAGAGAGGGACATGGGGAGACCAAGTTTCAGTGAACAAGGCCCGCACTTTATTTTCCAAAGTAGTTTTTATACCTTAAGTTATGCATAGAGGATAATGGGGGAAGGGGTGGAGTCATGCAAGGACAGCAGTTCCTGGTTCTAATCGAAGCCAGGCTTTCAAACTTATCATATGCAAAAATTCAGGTGATTGACATCATCTTCTGGCCCGGAGGCCTGTTAACATTTTAAGAAACTTATTTTTCTCTAAAGGTGATTATTCCAAAGTCAGGCACCAGCCTCCAAAAAAGCATTGGACAAAGCTGCATTTTACATTTCTATACACCCATTATATCAATCAATACACTGCCAAGGACACAGTAGGTAAGGAGTATGGAGACTTAGCAGCAAACATTGGCCCAACAAGTGAAAAACCCTTCACCAATACAATTTCTAATCAATCTTTTAACTACTCAAAGGAATCTGTGTTTAGGCAGTTTAGAACATCTCCTGCCTCTCACAGTTGGGAGGCTCTGAACAATCACATGTGGCCGGAAAAACCTATTCAGGCAGGCTAGAGGATTTCCAAAGGAGTTTGTAGGTTAAACACTGTCACACCCAGGAATTATTAACTGGAACTGTAAGCTAACTCTTTTTTCAGAGAGAGGTAGTGGGGGACAGCCCCCCGTAAAGTCAGAGGTGTAGGTGAAAGCACAAAGCAGAAAGTAGGCAGACTCTGGTTTGGGGGTAGATGCTCGAGAATTTCCAGGGGGACTCCTGAGGCTCGATCCCGCCTTTGCGTATGCCGAGCCTCCTTCCTCATGACCTTTGTCATGGGCGGAGTTCCTCACGCTGGCTCCCGGCAGTGATAGAATTCCTGTTGAGCTATTCCAAATCCTGAAAGATGATGCTGTGGAAAGTGCTGCACTCAATATGCAATATGCACTCAATATGCAATATGCCGGCTCCCGGCAAAAGGCACCACCTTTCAGAAAAGGCACCTGAGCATTAGGACCTTGCCAGCCAAAGGCATGGGATATAGTATTTTATCTTTATTTCAACTGCACCAACAGTAGAAATTATAATTGCTTTGAACAGTAAACACAAGATTGATACTTTTTACATACAGTCCAAGCCACATTTGCCTTTGTTTATATGCTACAATTAGAAGGCTATTACAAAAAAAATTAGTAGTATTGTGGAAGAATTTTTAATGACTTGCTGATTTCAGTTATTGTCAAATACCTTCATCTACCCTCATATTTCTAATTAAGAGACACCAGTGTGTGTGTTTTTATTATCTCTTTTTTAAAATTACACGAAAGTCACCTCAGTATTTAGGAGCTAGTCCATTAATTAAGCAGACAAAACTCTTAAAGAGGTTAAACAGATTATTATAAAAGAAGCAGAATGTAGATACACCTAGTTTAACAATAGTGGGGAAGGCGGCCTAACAATGATAGAAGAAGAAAGGGAAATACTATGGCTGCTCTTAATGATGGTCTATAAACAATTGAGTACATGTTTATTGAGCTTATGGCAACTTGCTTCAACAAAAAGAGAATTAGATATAAACACTAATGCCTTTTGCTCACAAATACTCCCAATGAGTATGACCCAAATCAGAGCATCCGACTTTGGTTGGTAACCATCTGTGATTAAAAGGAAAAGGCTTCCTTCTGGGCTAACAGTGAAATACCAATGGAGGCAGCCTTCCTGCAGCTAGTCCTTGACTTTCACCTTCAAGTACGTATTTACCTGTTAAATTGTATGGTCTCCAAGGAGACTCATGAGAGAGATTCATGAAAGAAAAAAGTATAGTCCCTGATACATGATTGATCAGCCACGATATATGACATAACATGTTTACAAACTAGATTTGCCCTTAACCCTTTGTAATGTAATTAGGCCATTTCCTTCCATATTTTGAACTATGAGCTTTCCATGGCAAGGGACTATACCTTATTTAACTATAGAGACAGTTGCTGCTTTTGCTAAGTCACTTCAGTTGTGTCTGACTCTGTGAGACCCCATAGAAGGCAGCCCACCACGCACCCCGTCCCTGGGATTCTCCAGGCAAGAACACTGGAGTGGGCTGCCATTTCCTTCTCCAATGCATGAAAGTGAAAAGGGAAAGTGAAGTCACTCACTCGTGTCCAACTCTTAGTGACCCCATGGACTTCAGCCTACCAAGCTCCTCCATCCATGGGATTTTCCAGGCAAGAGTACTAGAGTGGGTTGCCATTGCTATACAGACTAGGCAGTCTGTATCTGTTGAATAAGTGAACACATGTATAAACATACAAAAATGAGTTTCTCATTTTTCTTTTTGCTAAAATGGAAATAATCTTACCTTCAGCAAATACGTAAGGGTAAAAACATTCATGTTCTTGATTTTAAGTGTACAATTTTATCCATAAATACAGGAACTGTAATGATCTTAGCCTAAACAATTGTTCTACTTAAAAATATCAAAAGTTAAAAAAAACAAGTAATGGCTAGCAGATTCGACACCTCTATTTCTTATATAAGCAGGGACTTAATAAAGAGTTTATGATTATCTTTAATCTTGCCCCCTCCTTGTTACCTTGTCTGTAACTTAAATTATTTATCTTCTATGTTCCAAATATTATTATACACATATAGTAGATAAAATTATTTCCTTTGAAAATTCCTAATTTTTATTCCCTATTCTAAAATGTATATTTTGTATCCAAATGATATTTGTCTGTGTTACAGATGAAATTTCTTTATTCATTTATTTAATATATGTTGGATGAATGCCTGCCATGTAGAAGATAATTCACAAACACAAAAATGCAACAGAAAATATTTAAATTCTCTTTATTATACATGTTTCAGAGTTAATCTCATGCCACTGGTTACTCTGATATGGCCTGTGATTCTAAGTGATTATATAGGCTAAAGATTTGCCTTTAAGAGAGGGATTCTGAAAGTTGTCCATGTTTAAGATGCACCTGAGACTATCTGTGTAGTAAAACTCCTTCTGAATTTCACTTCCCTGGATTCAGGCTCAGTAGATCTGGCATAGAGCCCAGGAATTAGTAGCATTTCTAACAAGCTTCCCAGGTAATTCTCAGGGAAGTTGTTCTCAGAACATGAATTAAGAATCAATGCCTTAAGAATTAAAGAGGTTTTCCTTTTCATGCTGTGGTTTATACCAGATACAACAAATATCATCTTTTACTTCATTATTTTTTCCTATGAAAATGTGTATAATTGTATTTTATGGTTAGCAAGGAATCTGTTGTGACCATGAGGAGTATTGTAGGATTTTTTTGGTTTTTTTGTTTTTGTCCCTATAAAAGGAGTAGGGATAAATGAGGAGTAGTATGATTTTTTTTTTTAACTCACATTTTGATAAGAAAAAAAAATGCTTTAACTTCCCTTATATGAGTCTAAATCAATAATTCATTAAGATGAAAGTCATGGATTTTTGACCATTAACTTTGGCTATTATTTTACCAAATAATTCAGAAGTTTCCTCTTAGTGTTTTTCTTTAATGCTTTCTTTTCTGGTTTTCCCTTAAAATATTCCATTAGGTCCCAGTACAAGTTTTTCCTATGATTTTAGAAGCATTAAGTATTTAAGAGAAGTGCAATCTATTTTCCTTCCTATGTCAATATTACCTTACTTCAGCTTCTTTGAATGGATTATTTTTCTCTACAAGAATTTTAGTATTATGGCATCATGTCATGGGATGTGAACAGTGACATTATTTAAGATCACAGGATAGATAGGAAAACTGTAACCAGCCTCTACATGTTGTATTAGAGTCTACCATTCTCCCACAGAAATGTTGGATTATTATTTTATAATTTGACTTCCAGACATGATTTTCTTACTTCTAAGGTTGATAGGTCATTTCTTTAAGAAGATTTGATATATGTCTAACTTTTTCTAATTTGAATATTGTCACTGGGAGATCTGGTGATTTTTTTAAAAAAATAAGTCAATAGTCCTCAAGCTACATCAGGAAATTTTCATTGATATTAACCCTAATGTCTAGCTCCAAAAAAAGTGCCATTATTTAGACACTTTCTTCGCATGATAATATCACATTTACTTTTATTTTTGTTCCCTTTAAAATATATTTTAAAAGCTTACTTGGAAACAGCTCATAGTAATAGATAATTATGAAATGTTTAGTTTCCTTGAGTACTCTGACCACATTCATATAATATGAATAATCTAACTCACTGAGGACTGAAATCTATTCTGGCTGTCTGTGAAAATGCAGTGTACAACAAGAGCTAACCAAGAAGTATGCCAAGGCTAATGAAAATAGAATCAACCAAAATACCTTCCCCTTTAAAAACAAAGTAAAAAAGAATAGATTTTTACTTTGAAATTTTAAAAGGCTAAATAAATTTGAAACACCATTTTAAAATGTATACTTCCACATGATAATGTGCCCTGGGGCCTGGAAACAATTATAATAAATTTTGTGGAGAAAACCCCCACTGTTTCTGTGGTGGCATTTCTGCCATGGTTCAAATTAGAACTCTTATAAATCATGGAATTGAGCAAATGGGGAAATAAAAATCTCATAAAATACCTGTCTGTATTCAGGCTGAAATAATGAATTTGGATAGTATTCTAAATCAAACTTTCTAACTTGTTGAGGTTGATAACATTTACACTTGCTTTCCAATTTGTGGCAACTTATCTAAACAGCTCCAAGTTAAAATAAAATGTACACTTTGATCATTCCTTTTTAAATGAAAGCATGATAATTTTGGCCCAATTCCCTACATTAACATATCCATTTCTTCACATGGATTACTGTTATATGCTACAAATAAATGAACAACTGAAAGGTTTTTCTCCACAAATAATGATGAGTCTGAGAAGCCAAGAATCCTATGCCCAGGGCATAGGACCAGTGGCAAGTCAGGCAGTGGAACTCAGCCTCAAAAGTGGACAAAGGAACTTTCTATCAACAGCTTTACAGTGATGGTAAAGTATAAGGTAAAGCACATTCACACTTTGACTGTTTCCTTTTCAGCAAAGCCTTTTCCTTGTACAGAAAGTCTCTTTTATCTTTTGAAATGTCATAATTGCATAATGATAAGTGTTATGCAAATTCTGTATTTACTTGCTGAATGACAAATCCAAAATCATAAGCATCATCAAACTTTGGAAAATGCATAAATATCTCTAGGACACTATTTTCAAATGACGTGTAGAGATAAATACAAATGCTTTTGAACCATGAGCAAAGCTTTAAAAACAAATCTTTAAATGGCAAAAATCTCTAGAGGAAAGACCTAACTCTCACTTATGAGCAAAAAATGCTGCAGTGGGATATAAGGGACCCACACAGTAGTCTTCGTCCATCAAATCCCATCAGAGGGGATACCACTACAGCATGTTTCTCACAGTGAAAACACCTCACAGAGAAGTTCTAACTGCCTTCACTTTCTTTTACGAATATATTATTGGAAACAAAAAAATATCCTTGTTTACTGTAAGCAGTCAAGGGATTAGATACAGTTTTAACTAGACAACAGTTGTTGTCTGTATAGGCCTGTAATTGTAATGAAAGTTCATAATCCTCTTCCTTCCTTAAAAACCATAATTTACAGATATTTGGATTTTACCGAAGGGCACAGGGGACAGGAAAAAAAGAGAAGCAACCTACACTATAATCTGCTTTTCAATTGCTTACCAGTAATGCCAAAGTGAAAACAGATTATTAAATTAGGCAATGCTTGGGACAGAAAAAATGTATTTAAACCAATCTATTTGATAATATTATATAATAATTCCCATCAGCATATTAGGTATCATCCTTCTTCCAAAAATTTTAGATGTTTATCCCTCATGCTTTAGTTTTTTGCAAGACTTTTTTAAATAAGTACTTTATCATCTATCTATATCATCTTTCTAACAATTCATCTACCTATCTAAATTTCCATACCTCTACCTATCTAGATATTTTCTAAAATAAAGAGAAAGGAACTTTTCAGAAGCCTTACCAAAAAGTTTTCACACTAATAAAAGCATATCAAAATTAAAAGAAAATGAGTTTATTTTTCAGGTTTGAAACCAGGGATACCTCTACTCTTATAATAGATTTCAGCTCAGCATGATTTTTTCAAACTCTTTCTGAGTTTTCTCAATGTTGTTTTGATAATGAGACAAGTGCATTGTTTTGTTGTCCAATGTGGCGGAGTGATGTTGACACAAGGAGTTTTGATTTGAAAATCTTTATCTGCCATAACTATACATTCCATGCAGGTACCCATTGATGGGAAGTAAACTGTTTCTCTCCTTCAGTTGTCATGGTCAGGGGAAAGGCCAGATGGGTCTAATATCTGAAACTATAAAAGAAGCTCTCCTAGGTCATTGGTGGGAAGTTCAATATTATTGCACCCCTAATAGCAGCTGCATCTCTTTGAACTCAAGGTTATGAAAAATGAACTACATTAAATGGTAAATCATTAAATATCAGCTGAGTCAAAGCCTGATGGTTAAATCACCCACATCTGTCATCTCACAAGCAAAGAGTTGCTCTTTACAATCATGCTGTGAAACACTGACAGAAGGTCTGAAACTGAAACCACACCAAAAACCTCAAATAGCATCTTTTGGGTTTTCAGTTGGTGAGTAAATGATCATCAGCAAATATTCAGTGGTGGAACTAAAGCACACCATTGCATTTAACCCAGCAATAAAATATTTAGGACTGTGTAATCCCTTTAGACCTTCATTTTTCCTCCTATTATGTGTTTATTCTTCAGGAAAAGAAAAACAACTGTTTAAATTATGTCCACCTAATACCTTAGATTTATTGCAAAGCCTACAATTTGCTGGTTTCCTTTTACTATTGATCCTCCTCTTACTTATGGGGATGTGAACATCAAAACTAGAGATAAAGCTTACACTGATTCAAATCTAAAATTGTACAATAATGGATACCATAAAATAAGGCTTTAGAACTGTTCACAAAATTAGACTCTTCTCACCTACTTGAAGTAGGCAGCAGAAGAATCTCATATAGCAACTATAACTATAATGTCCCACTGCTGGCATGGCTTGGATTCATAGTAATATATTCACAACCATAAGCAGTTACTGTAAGAAAATTATCTTTCTTTACCTTTATGCTGCATGCGTTTTCATGGTGCTTTGCTGCACTTTGGGTGTGTCCTGTCCACAAAAGTATTTGAGCTGTCATTCTTGGGTCATACAAGATGCCGATATTGTGGCAAAATACTGGAGGTAATCACGAACCATCTCAACTAACATAGTTTACCCCTCCACAGATTATATAGTCCTGGAATAAAAGACAAATGAAAATCTAGGATTCACTTTTAGGTGTACAATTAGTCATCACTCTTTGGTGTAAAAAGACAGAGATTGCTCCTTTCAAAATTTGGAAAGAAAATATGAAGTTTAATTGCATAGATTATATTCTACCAATCATTTTTATGGTATGCTTAGTTTGAAAATGTGTTTTGTTATGTCATTCACACACTTGTCTCAGCTGGAAGCATTTTACTTTATATAGACAACAGAAAGAGGGTCTCTAAAATTTGGTTTATATAGTAATCTTACTAATAGGCTTATTTCACTCAACAGATGAAAAGAATTTTAATTTCAATTAATGGATATCATAAAATTATCTTTATAACAATCATAAAATAAATTTTGAGGACAAAAACTACTAATACTTGATTTATTGTAAAAATACCTGGAAACCCCCTGGATATCCAGTGCTTAAGATTTAACTCTTTCACTGCTATGGCCCAAGGTTCAATACTTGGTAGGGGAACTAATATCCTGAAAGCTGTGTGTCATGGCCAAATACAAAAAATCTGAATCCTTCAAAAATTCAGAAGGACACACATTTACATAGTCATCCAACCTTTTTATAGGAATTGTATTAAAAGCCATATATATGCATTTTATTATAAAAAAGATCTATTTTTCCATTGTTTTATTAAGTGGCACCTACATCCAGTAGGAATATCATGGAATATCTTATATGTACAAAATTGTATTTTATTTAGGAGAGAAAAAAATGTATTCTTGCAAGAACTTTTATAAGGATCTGGATGACCATCTTATTCTGTGACCTTACGCCAATTATTTATCAACTGTGTTCTACAATTTTCTCATTAGTATAATGGGAATAATACAGCCAATCTTGCATATGTGTGAGAATAAAATAAAATATATAAATTACTTAGCATAATACATGTGAGAATAAAATAAAACATAATATATAAAGTACTTATCATAATACCTGTCATATATTAAACTCTTAGTGTAAGTTAAATGTTGCTTTTGTTGCAAACAATGTGTTTCAAAGCTATACTATGCAATTTATCATGTTTCCTACAACCTCTGCCCCTGTTCCCTGCTCGGCTATGCATTTACTAAAAGGACTCTTTCTATAGCTTTTCATTCCCTGTATTTTATCCACTAGAAATATTTCTGACACCAACTAGTAAGACCAAATTGCAAATATATTAACAGAAAGCATATATAGTATGTGGTTACCTCTTCTGGGACATGAATAGACAGACAACGTCAGTGTCATGTTTTAGGAGAAATATAACTGTGAACTGCTGGACATGATTTTGTAACACAAAAACAGAAGACAAAAATTTGGACAAAATTGAACTTAATGCTGTGGAACATGGTTATCCCCATTCTGGCTGCTTTTCAGATTTTATTTGAGTCAAACCAAAGATGCTGTTAATCACTAAGTTGTATTCGACTCTTTTGTGAGCCCATGGACTGCAGCACACTAGCTTCCTCTGTCCTCACTATCTTGCAATTTGCTCACATTCATGTCCATTGATTTGATGATGCTATCTAAGCATCTCATCCTCTGCTACCCACTTCTCTGGCTTCTCTGCCATGGGATTTTCCAGGCAAGAACGCTGGAGTGGGTTTCATTTCCTTCTCCAGGGGATCTTCCCGACCCAGGGGTCGAACCCATGTCTCCTGCATTGGCAGGCGGATTCTTTACCACGGAGCCACCAGGGAAACCCTCAGACTAAATATAGCCATATATTATTTAGCAGGTTTGGAGAGGGGATTGAACAAGCAGACAGGATACTCTCTAGAACATAAAATCAGGACATGTGCCTTTTATTCAACACTGTCTTGTCATTGTATTAAAATAAGCACATCCAGATAGCTCACATGTTCACTGGGCAGAAATAAGACTCTAGAACTTGAAAGGGTTTGCATAAACTTGAGAGGAAGAAACATGTCTATCATATGGTATTAGTAACTCAGATTCTGAATACTAAATAATCTAACACAATTACAAGCATTCAGCATGTAGGCCTGTGTTTTTGATGATCAACTTCCTCTTATTTACTTATTCCCATAATAATGCTATATACTCATATGTATTGTATAAATAATAAAGATAGGAGCTTAAGTATTTCATGTTAAAGTACTACCTGAAATATAAAAAGAAACCATTTCATTAATTCTTAAACCACTTAATTTCATCTGTGACTATGTCATTCAATGAGTCATGTCATTACTGAAGCCAAGGCTAAATTGCTCTTTTTTAAAAAAAATATAAAGCCAATCTTTAAAGAGCTGTACAAAAATGAAAGGACTGATTGATCTTGCCTCACTCTCCCCCTGAAGAGACCTCTCTATCTACCAGTGTCTCAGGCTGTCTTCACAGCCGTTCTTAACTGGAATAGTTGAAAAGTTTCCAAGGACA